>NC_057798.1:683296496-683317486 GCF_018294505.1 Triticum aestivum | reverse complement strand
GGGAGGGGGGCGCCTACTACTCATTGATCCCACGACATTGTAAATTTCCCTCAAGCTTCTACTTCTACTCCCTCCGTTCCTAAATATAAGTCTTTCTGGACTACATATGCAGTAAATTAAGTGAATTTATACTCTTACACGCAAAAAAAATTAAGTGAATTTATACTCTAAACTACGTCTATATGCATCTGTATGTAGTTAATATTGAAATCTTTAGAAAGATTTATATTTAAAAACGAAGGGAGTACTTTTGCTTGCTTAACAAGATGACGCTCCATCATCGAGCATGCGTGCAGCTCCGCTCCCCTCCATCATCGAGCATGCGTGCAGCTCCGCTCCCCTCCATCATCGCAAGTCAAAGTCTCATTTGACGCCGGTCGTCAAATCCCCGGACTTCTCTGGTTCACACCGTTGGGCAGCATTGTCACTGTCGCTGTGTACGGCATACATCCTCCCTCCCTCATGGACAGTCATGGCTGAGGCTGACAACGCTACCACATTTCCCCTGCAAGCAATTCCTCAACCCCAACATATGCCACCACCACACCTCGTCTTCCATCCCATCCTCTGTTGCAGAGACGAGTAGCCATGCCCGATCGCAGCATGACCCTGCGGCTAGTCTTCGCGGCCACCCTCCTCCTCATCCTGTGCGGCAGCGGCAGCACCTGCAGCGCCCTGCGGTTCGCGTACCAGAGCTTCGACGCGGCCAGCGAGGTCGACTTCAGCTTCACCCCGGGCGCCACCATCTCCAACCGCTCCCTGCAGATCACGCCCAACGCCGGCGACATGACCCACCGGTCGGGGAGGGTCATGTACGCCAGGGAGACCCTGAAGCTCTGGAAAAACGGCGACCGCACCGCGCTCACCTCGTTCAAGACGGAGTTCGTGCTCAACATCCTCCCCCAGAACGGCACCGGGGAAGGCATGGCCTTCCTCCTCACCAACAACCCGGACTTGCCCAGGGACAGCAGCGGGCGGTGGCTCGGCCTGACCAACAATCAGACCGACGGCGCGCCGGGGAACCGGATCGTCGCGCTCGAGTTCGACACGCGGAGGAGCTTCGACGCCGACGTGGACGGCAACCACGTCGGGCTCGACCTCAACGGCGTGCGGTCCGTCGGGCAGATGCCGCTCAGCAACTTCTCCATCGTCCTCTCCAGCGGGGCCGACGTCGAGGTCACGTTCGAGTACGACGGCAAAATGATGAGCCTCCTCGTGGTGCAAGGGGGGCTCGCCTTCACCTACGCCTGGTACACCGACCTGTCGCGGTATCTCCTGGACAACATCTCCGTGGGTTTCGCGGCTTCCACCGGCGAGTTCGCCCAGCTGAACCAGGTCAAGTCCTGGAACTTCACCACGGTTGACGATGCGATCGCCGGAGGCGACGGTGGGTATCGGTTGAGGCGCCAGAAGGTATTTCTCGCCGTGCTGGTCCCGCTCACCGTCGGCGTGCTGCTCATGGCGTTGCTCGTGTGGAGGAGGCTGACGCGCCAGACGAGGCTGGCGTACCGCAACCTCGAGAAGATGATCGACGCCCATGGCCCCCTCAGGTTTAAGCTCAGGGAGCTCAGGAACGCGACCGGGGACTTCAGCGACGGCCGTAAGCTCGGCCGAGGCGGCTCCGGCACCGTTTACCTCGGGTACCTGAGGAGGATGAGCATGGAGGTGGCCGTGAAGCGGGTGTCCACGAACGTCAACTCCAACCGCGGCGAGAAGGAGTTCGTGGCGGAGGTGAACACCATCAGCAAGCTCTCGCACCGGAACCTCGTGAAGCTCATCGGCTGGTGCCACAAGAAGGGTGAGCTGCTCCTCGTCTACGAGTACTTTCCCATGGGCAGCCTCGACAAGCTCCTCTACGCCAGAGAAAGGACCGCGTCGTCGACGTCGTCGATGTCGGCGTCGACGGACACCCCGGAGCTCACATGGGAGCGGCGGTACAAGATCATCCGCGGCGTGGCGTCGGCGCTGGACTACCTGCACCACGGGAGCAGCAGGCGGATCCTGCACAGGGACGTCAAGGCCAGCAACGTTATGCTGGACGAGGAGTACAACGCGCGGCTGGGGGACTTCGGCCTCGCCCGCGTCATCCAGCACGACGGCGCCACGCACCACTCCACGCAGGTGGTGGCCGGTACCCGCGGCTACATGGCGTACGAGAGCTTCTTCACCGGCCGCGCCAGCCTCGACACGGACGTGTACGCGTTCGGGGTCTTCGTCATGGAGGTGGTCAGCGGGAGGAGCCCCAGCAACGCCGTGCAGTACCAGTACGTCCACGACAGCGACCACCGTGGCGAGGAGGAGGAGTACTGGAGAGGCGGGCGAGGGCGACACCCCCCGCCGATGCACATCGTGGACTGGATGTGGAGGCTGTACGGCGAGGGGAAGGCGCTGCATGCCGCCGACCCGCTGCTCGGCGGCGAGTTCGAGCAGGCTCAGGTGGACTGCGCGGTGAGGCTGGCGCTGGCGTGCTGCCACCCGAACCCGAGGGAGAGGCCGTCCATGAGGACGGCCGTGCAGGTGCTGATCGACGGAGCCCCGGCGCCGGAGCCCCCGCTGAACAAGCCTGCGTTTGTTTGGCCTCCGGGTGGCAATCGGCAGGAGATGGAGCTGCCGGACGTCGGGCTGCTGTTCACGGGGGACGCAGGGCAGCACAGTAGCTTCTGCTCCATGAGCTGTTCCATCTCAGGGAGGTGACAAGTTTGGGGCATGGAAATACTGTTGCAGGATTGATGCCTTTCCTGTTGTTATCTTAGATGACCAGAATCAAATGTACATTGATAGGTGATTCTTTCTAGTTTAGCTAAAAAGCGTCTTATATTTTGAGATGAATGTAGTATTAATTATTATTTCTTTATTTCTTAAAAGAGATGGACATTTTGAAACGGAGGTAGTATTGCGTTGTAGGGGAAATGCCTTTTGATTCCTGGGTGTATACACTTGATATGGGGTAATGTAATAATTAAAAAAATGTGAAAAGTTTAGATTTTTTTTAGAATCAACTTGACTTTCTTTTGCACAAGTATATAAATTTTCAAGAATAAAGGTTACTATTTACACTATTTTGTTCACACTATTTTGACCCAATTTTTTGCTATTATAAAAGAAGTTTATTTCAAAAATATTTTAGAATTTTTATTTAATTACTATTTTTTCATATACGGTGTATATACACCCATAGACCAAACAGTTGACTGCGTTGTAGTCTTTATTGTTCCTGCCTTGCTGGTTTCTTTAAAGCAAATGCTAAATTTCGGTTGGCTGAAAATGATTTCTGCGTGACTCAATATCCCGTGCACCGAGCCGGAGACAAGGCGAGGTGAGTAGGGAATGATGCCAGAAGGGGACAACACCACTAGCCGCGGCATCAACGAGCTCAATTACTTTATTTATAATGTAAATACCTATGGCCTTTTTTGAATTTGAATAAAACATTTTTCCCAAACAACTTAAAATAGCTTGTCCCTTTCTTTTAACATACAAGATATAGTTCTGTGTTATAAAACGAAGACAAGATATAATTTTGTTGTGCATTTAGTAAACACTAGCAACATGCCCGTGCGTTGCATGGAACATCAAGATGCATTTGTATGAGTAGTTTATTTTGTGGGAGAAAATGATGAACGAAAAAAGGCCTTATCTGCAAATGCGGAGAGGAGTGCGGGTAAATTGTCATAGTTTCCTTCCTATCCGTTAGATATAGATCGAACGTCCTATATTGCAGGATGACAGGCACACCATCATTACCAACTCTGCTTTTTATAAGAGTAGAGATCATGTGCCTGAAAATTTTCTTTGCGCCAGTCGCTTCCGCTTCACGGCAGGGAGAAGGTGTGGCTGTCGTGAGGAGCGCTAGCCATGGCGAGGATGAGTCGTGCGAGGGTTGTCAACATGCCAAAAGACACATCGGGTTATAAATTGCCCACGGAGACCACATGTCGTTAACAAGACGGTAGAGACACATCGGGCCGTAAATGAAACCAAGGACATCACAGGCTATTAGCAGATCAAAAGACACCTCAGGTCATAAATGGGCCATAGGAAACCACATGTGTTAATAGATCGACAGACACATCAGGCTGCCAATGGCCCAAAGATAACATGGGAAGTTAAGACACCAAAAGACACATCGGGTTGTAAATGGACCCAAATACACCACGAGTCCTTAATGACCTGTAATTCATTAACATTTTTTATTTGCAAACTTTTTGAAAAATGTTCTTGTTCAACTTTTTGTGATTCACAAACATTTAAAAAAAGAACATTTTTTGTATTTTGAACCTTGTATTATTTTCAAAATTTGCAAACAATTTTAAAGAAAAAACAATTAATTTTTTGAACGTTTTTTTAATTTGCAAAAATAATAAAAAAATCATGAACATGTTTAGGAATCTTGTACATTTTGGGAATTCACAAACATTGTTTATATTCGTGTTTTTTTTAATTCATGATCATTTCTTGGATTTGCAAACTTTTTGTGAACATATGCGAACATTTTATGAGTTCCCGAACATTTGTTTTAATCTAGAACATTTGATTGACTTTGTGATTTTTCTTTGAAAAATCACGATTTTTTTGAATAGCTGATCTTTTTTCAAAATTTTATTTTTTAATAAAAAAATTGCGACTTTTTCCAGATTATTTTAAAGAAGGAAAAACAAAAGGCAACAAAATTAGAAATTAAAATAGCCAGGGCGTCCCATCCCGCACATTGGCTAGCCCAAAAACACATGTGTGGATTAGATTATGTGTGTTTCCTTCCTATTCAGTCAGCTTGTAGGTTAACACGGCAAACCCTATTCGGCCCATTTGCTTTTTTATCGTGAGATTCGATCCTTGTACCTCTTTTTTGCATCAAATATGGAGTTTTATTACGAAAGAACCAACCGGTTACACTCAGCCTACAAGAAAATATGGGCTCACATCGAGCCAGCTCTCCGAAACATCTAACACTCGAGCACGTCTCGCGCATAGATGAGCAGAGCCATTAGCAGTCTTATTGACATGTATAACCGAAAAGGAAGAAAAACTAAGAGAGCAATCTTCCCTATTTCCCTAGTGATAGGCATGGCAATTGAACGAGAATTGTCACGCGCCGACCAGAGATCCACAATCTCGAACTTATCCATTTCCAATACCACATGTGAGTAGCCTCGGAGTTGTGCAAAGATAGTGCCTTCTCGGAGTGCCAACAATTCAGCAATCACCGAGTCTGTAATTCCGTCAAGAGGCTTGCTCCATGCAGCTAGGAAAGCAAGATGTGAACGGGCAACCCCGCCGGCACCCCCTTGTCTTCCTTGAAGGTATAGTGCACCGTCGACTTTGATCTTGATCCAACCTGGATCCGGAGGTCGCTAGAACTGCCCCACTAGTCCCTTCCGATTGTCCAGCGGCAAGTCAAGTAAGGAAAGAGTCTCCTGAATTGCACGCAAGATGTGGGCAGGATTATAGCCTTCTTTGTCATGAGTCCAGCAATTTCTAGAATTCCAGATAGCATGCATGATAGAAATGATCTTGCACCTATCTGAATCATCAAAAAAATTGTCCAAAAGAATATTCTTTGACCATGTATCCGGATGCAGGTGTGGTAGTTTGATTGAAAATCTGGCCTTCGCTGCAGTCCAGAATGCCTTAGCATGATTACATTTTATGAGAGCGTGCATCATGTCCTCGTCCATTGCATGGCACACCTCACATTTTCCAATCTCCTTGATATGGCTCTTTTTTAAGGTCATCGAGTCCGGTAGAATCCCTCTCAAAACACACCACGAAAATACCTGAACTTTGGGTACAACTTTCAGTTTCCAAAGGGCATTCCACAACTGTGTTTGCGAAGATGGAGCTCCCAATACCGTCCCTTCCTCTGGAGCAAGATGCTCGTTGCGAGTCATTAGAGAGCGATATGATGATTTTACAGAGTAGTTTCCCGATGTTTCCAAGGCCCAAGCAAGAGTGCCCCCCCTGTTGACCTCAAGGGTATATTCAATATAGCATCAATGTCGGCAGAGAGGAAATTATTCCGAACTAGATCAATGTTCCAGCCACCGTTGTATGGGTCAATGAGGTCTGAAACCTTCTCCAATGGGTCATTACCCAATCTGCCCATTGGCATAAAAGTAGCAGTGTTTGGGATCCATTTGTCAGTCCAAATAGATATTGATGAACCATCCCCCACACGCTCAATGAGCCCAACGTCCAGTGCAACGCGTCCTGCTATGATAGCCTTCCATGTCGTCGAAGAACTAGTGGAGGCAGTGGCTTGCAGGAAACCTGAATGTGGGTAATATTTCCCTTTCAACACCCTAGCACAAAAAATGTCTGGGTTTATTAGAAGGCGCCAGCCATGTTTTCCAAGCATTGAAAGATTGAAAAGTTCAAAATCTCGAAAACCCATGATGCCAACATGTTTAGGTGTAGCCAATTTCTTCCATGAGATTCAATGTAGGGACCTTTTGTCCGGTGAGCTACCCCACCAATACTTTTGGCCATACAAGAAGTGAAACTCTTGCATACCTTTTTGGTTAACTTGAAACAACTCATACTAAATGTAGGGATTGCTTGTACAATTGTTTTCAACAAAACTTCCCTTCCAACACAAGCCAAGTTCTTTTCTGACCAACCCTGAATAAGACTCCGGATCCTTTCAAGAATGTAGTTGAAGGTCTCGCTTGCTATTATGCCAATTGCCGCGGGGAGTCCCAAGTAGCGCTCCGAGAACGCCTCGACAGTAATGCCCAAAGCTCCTTTCAAAGAAAGCCTCAAAGACTCCCCTGCATTTGGACTGAAATAAATAGAACTCTTAACCAAATTGATAGCTTTCCCTGAACAATCGGCATATATACGAAATATCTCATTGAGTCTGTGAGCACTTTGGATGTTGGCGGCTATGAAAATGAGGCTATCATCCGCAAATAACAAATGATTGATCCCACGTGCATGCACACTAACTCGAACACCTCTGTCAATATATGTGCCATAGTAATTGAGAAGATGAAAGCAATCGTGCACACGTAAAGGTTAGGTACAAGTATGTGCATGAAATTTAATTTTTTTGAGGTGGATGTGCATGTAAAATTTATGATAGATGTTAGATACACGGAGGATTTTTTACAGACTTTACAGGCTGACACATGTGGCATAATTTGATTGGCATTAGGAGGAAGAAGGGGCCCACCCCCTGAAAATGGGGGGGGGGGGAGGTTAATTAGGAGAGATGCTAGACTTACGGACGTATTCTCATAGGATTTATGTTACGGACTCACGGAAGAGTTGCGGTTGGAGAAGATTAGGGAAGAGAGGCCCCACCAACGAAAATCAAGGAGGGTTGGTTGGCAAGAAAGCAGCCCGTAAAACCAGTCCGTACTAGAATTCCCTAAGTGTAGCATTGTATTAGGCATCCGTAAAACATCTGTTGTTTGCCCGTGAGTGTAGCATTTTCCAAAAATTATACGTTAAACATCGCCGTATGCCGCACGGCCGTAACAAAACTGACAAAGTGAACAAGGAATGGTGCAGATAACCGTAACTTGCACTGTTTATGGGGGGCGCGATGAGAATTCTAGGACGACCAGACAAAAATGGTTCGCCAAATGAAAACCGTACGAGCGGCACTCCTGGCTTGGGTCGCTGCAGCATGCATGATTCCTCGAAGGGTCGACCGTCCCCGACCAGGTTGCTCCATGCATATGTTCCTCCATGGACGAGCTCCAGTAGCATATCTATTTCCTCCGTGTGCGTGCACATTCCGCATCGCATCCAAGGGCACTAGCCACCCCCACCCATCGAATCCAGCCCTAGTCAGTCCCGTGTCACGTGGTGCGGCGGGCACCATGCCTAGGGTGGGCATATTAACCGAGAACCGTTGTACCAAACCGAAAGAACCGGGACCGAAGCCGAATGGACCGAAACCGAAAAAAACGGTTCCTATTTCGGTCATGAAAACTGCAGAACAGAACTTAGCTTGGTAAATTCGGTTGTTACACGTACTTAACCTGAAAAACCGAATTTACAAAGCACGATCAGTCTTCCGTGTTCTCGCTGCCCCAGCCCAGCTAGGCAAGTCGGCCCAATGTAGCTCTCAGCCTCTTTAGGCCTTTTTTTACTTCTCAGTTTTTTTCTATTGGCCCACACGTTAAGTACTACCCAAAGTCATTCTATCAATTAGCCCACAAAGTACTAGTGCATTCACGTTTTAGTACCACATCGACTTTTTTTTGGAACGAAGGCTCAAGCAGAGCCCGGCTTTGAATTAACAAAATCATCAACCGGCCAGGATTACAACTCCGGATTACAACCACATCCCAACTTAACGGAAGGAAAACAAACGACAAAGATACAATGGCGCCTAGGAGCAGCTCAAACAGGCATACAACAAGCTAGCTAGCTAGAAGATGGACATAGAACACCTAGCTAGAGATGCCAGGAACCCCTTACACGCCGAGAACCAAGGCAAAAACGCTAAACGGCTCAGGGAAGAGCACCGACGACGGAACAAAGCACGCCATTGCCAAACGCCTGGGCTTGAAGGAGACACATCCATCTAGATCCATCGTCACAGAAGGCCCCTGCCTCCTCGCCTGGCTCGAGGCGCCGCACCGGTGATCGATGGACATGCTCACCCTAGAACCTGCATGAATGGCATCGTAGGAAACCACAAGGGCGGAACCAGGCGTTCCCAGCCTGCCGCCGACAACTTACCTGAAACAGAGTAACGCCAAATGCAAGAGTACATGCATGAAACAGGGGCGAGCTATCGGAATGCACAAATGGGCAGCAACAAGGGCCAAGACCAAATCTTCGGCTCGCTCGACAAGCAGAAGAGCAGCCACCGGAGGAGGGGAACCCTATCCCCTCCCGTCCTAGAAAATCCACGGGCACCGGAGGAACCATGCAGCCCAACGAAGAGCACCAAAACAGCTTGACCACGCACCCAGGGGGACACCGCCACCGCTGGAGACACGCTGCTGCCGCCGACACACTCCACCTACACCACAACGAAGCCCGTAACCCATCTTTGCTCCCAAAACAGCGCCTTCAAGAAGATTACGGCGCCCTGGGCGTCGCCGCTGTCCAACAATGTTGAGGGTTCACCCGGGAGACAAAGGGGAAGGGGGTAGGGGGGCAGGACCTGACCGGAGCCTCCAGGAAGGTGAGCGGCGCCCGCGGGCGTCGCCGCCGTCGCAGCCGACACAGCTGGCTAGGGGATTCCCCCGGTCCTGCAGCCCCGTCACCCACTCCCACCCGAAGAAGATCGAAGTCCCAGACGAAACAGGGCGGATCTGAGGGGGGAGGCGCTCGCTAGAGAAGAAGGGGAGTGGAGGCGCCCAGATCTGACACCCCAGGAGACGAAACCGCTGCCGCCGCGCGCAGGCCCGCATCCACCGGGGATCTCGTCGCCCGCACGGCCGAGAAAACACCGACCCGCGCCCACGCCACCGGGAGCCGAAGCCGGCGATGCCACACCTGCCGGGGCCGCCACCCCGGATCCAAAGGCCCCCCGCTGGCGGCAAGGCGGCGACGGCCCACCGCCGCCTTCATCAGCAGCGTGTCGAGCTTGCCCGGCAGCAGCTGCCTCAGGCGGCAACGAGGGAAGGGCGAGGAGGGGAGGGGGACGGCGGGGCTAGGGTTTTCACCCCTCGGGTTACCCAAGTGGGGCGACACGAGAGAGGGCAGGGGAGGAGGGAGCCAGTACCACATCGACTTGCTACTGAGAAAGGATGCACAGGCAAAACAATAAATCTAGCGTGTAGCCATCGATGCATTCCAACTTGCACTGTCGCATGTGCAGAGATGTGCATGCATGGCATATTAAATAATTGTAAATTAGTTCTGACCGAGAACTTGGGTTGTGTTCAGTTAAACCCGACGACCGAACCGAAAGTTCGGGTCTCAAAGATATCGGTTACCTAATTGTCTATGAACCGATAGGTTGGCAGTTTAAAAAGACCAAATTTTTTTAAAAACCGAAGAACCGGACCGATCGGTTCGGTTAAACCGAATGACTAGGCCTAACCGTGCCACTTTGCCGACGCAGGCACAGAGAGCACCTCCATTGACCCGGGCCAGTAGCTCGATCCCCCTCTCTCTAAGACTACCTACAGTGAGAGTAACATAGATAGTAACCTCACACATATCTAAATAAAGTAGATGATATGGCAAGCAATAAATGAAGAAAGAGAGAAAAGTGGTAACATAGCTAGTTACTGGTAGTATCAGTAACATCACATATATCAAGGCAAGATGAGTCTATAGCCTAATAAATGAAGTGTTGCATGTTACCACACATATGTTACTCCCCACTGTAGAGATAGTAACATAAACTAGTAACATGCATGTTACTAGTCTATGTTACTAATCATTGTGGCTAGTCTAAATTGCCGCTCACATGCGCTCGTCGTCCCAAGGCATTGCATCTGCGCCTACCTTAAAATACAAGGTCGATCGAGGCACATGCATGAGGCTGACAGGGAATCCAGATGGCGACGATGTAGAGCTGGTCCTTGTAGGCGCCCTTGATGGCGACGACGTTGCGGTGGCTGGAGAGATGGTGCATGATCTGGATCTCGCGGCGCACGTCGTCGATGTCCTTCTTGGTGATGAGCTTGCGCTTGGAGATGGACTTGCAGGCGTAGTCGGCCCCCGTGGCCAGCTCGGTGCAGAGGTAGGTGGTGCTGAACTGGCCTTGCCCGAGCTTCCGGCTCAGCGCATAGAGGTCGCGCATGTTGGGCCTGGGGTGGCCGAGGACTGAGCGAGGTCCGCCGGCGTGCCCGCCCCGTCGCGCCTCATGGCCGCGGCGGGCTGCGCGGGGGCCGCGTGGCCGTCCGTCTTGGCGGGCGGCTGCCAGCCGGGCTACTGCTTCTTTGGGGAGTCGGCGGTGGCGGTGTTGTCGTACTCGCGGTCGGGGTCGTGACGCTGGGAGACGGGGTGCTTGAAGCTGTGCGGGTACTTGGATCTAAGGGAACCGCCGCATGTGTTGCCCATCAAAGGACGGGGAGAGGTCGTGCTTGGTGCATTAAAGCTCCGGCCCATGCCTCGGTTGGTTGGTGGTTGCCGCCTCGCCCTCGCCTCACTCTCAGCCGTCATCGCGAGCAAAAGCAGCGAGACTGACCTGCTCTGATCTGGCTGTGTGGAGGAGGAAGGGGAGAGGAGAGGAGAGGCGAGGGGGTTGGGTGGGGTTCGTTGGGGAGGATGGATTTAACGAGGAGGTGGGAAAGGCAGAGGCTGCTTCATGGAGGCTTCTTCTCCTCTCCGCTCCTCTCGTCTCCACCTGACAGTCACGTTTGGTCCGGGGAAAGCTAGTGGCTGCCAACAGCTAGTGCCACTGTTTGGGAGTGAAAGAACTGCCCTTCTGCTTGACAAGGGCAGTATAAGGGACATGTCAAGGCTTGCACTGTCATACTTGAGGCAAGGGACATCTCAAGATTTTTTTGTTTGTGGACTATATGTTTGCTTGTGAAAAAAATGCAAAATTTATGCTATTTGTTGAAAAAGGGCGGTCGGCCGGCCACGCTGGCATATATGGGTCAGCGCGTTGGGCTCATTGCCAACCCAAATCTCAAACAGGACGGACGCCAAGCGGGCATCCAACCCAAACGGACAAAAATGGACAAAACATTGTCTGTTTGGGTCGGCGCGTTGGAGTTGCTCTTAATTATTCGTCTTGAGGATACGCAGTGTGCTTGCGTGCGTCGTTTTGGATTTTTCGGTTGGTGGGGAGGGATGGAAGGTGATGCGAAGGAGGAGGTTGGCACCCCGCCTCGGTTCTTGCGAAGAGGACAGGTACACTGAACTACACTCATGGCAGCTGGGGTGGCAAAATTTCGTGTTTTGACCCTTTTGTGGTCTAAATTGGGGATCTGACCCCTGTTTCAATTTTTTCGGCATCTGACCCTTTTTGGTACCGCCAAAGGTCACGGCGGTGGGGATACATAGGCTACTGCCAAATGGCTCGGCGGTAGGAAACTTGTCCACGTCAGCACGCAAACTGCCGCCGTCCCTCCTCCGTCACACCCTACTGCCGCAGGTCGTGGCGGTAGGTTGTCTGATCCTACCGCCAGGAACCCTGGCGGTAGTGTGCGAATAGGTATTTGGTGCGGCCGCACACCCCACCCCCTTCTCCCCACACACCCACCCGCCCCCAACCCAAGAACAGAGAGGAACTGCCTCTCTCGCCCCTCTCTCATCTCCTCCATCTCCCCCTCTGATCTTCTTCATTTCTTCATCGTTTTTGCGGATCGAGATGGCCCCGAAGAGAGAAAAGTAAGCTCCTCCGATCCCTCCAATTGGTTTGAGTCAAATAGCTTCCGATTCATCGCATTATTCGATTGAAATCACTCCCTTTTTGAACTAGATAGATTTTTTAACCTAGGATTGATTTAGGTTGATTCTAGATGTTATATTGTGTTAGATATGAACTCTATTCACTAGTTGGTATGGTTGTGTGAAGATGAACCCTAGTTCATATTTGATTTGAAGTTTTTTTTGATATGATGCATGTTGGAGGCATTTGTTGTGATATGATGATGCATGTTCATATGCTATGATGCAAGTAGTGGATGTAGTTGGAGAAAAAGTGTTGGATCCTCAAGATGAACCTAGTTCATATTTTTTTGTTATCAAAAATTTTATTATATGATGAATATTGGAGATATTTGTTGCATGTAGTGGATGTTATATGATGCAAATGCTGGATTTTGTTGCGGTAAAAATGGTGGACCCCTCAAGATGAACCCTAGTTCATGTTTTTTGTTTTTTAAGAAAATATGACATGGTGCATGTTGGATGTTGTTGGAGAAATATGATATGATATGATGCATTCGAACCTTGATGAGCCTTTGTTATGCATCTATATGTCCCCTAGTTCATGTTAAAAATTATTTTGATATGCTTATGCTTATGTTTATGCAATTTTTTTAGGAGGCCACCTCTTGCGGATGACATTGGCATCAAGTATACTATGCTTAACCCTACGTTCGACAAGGGCCATCGTGCCCATTTTATTGAGAACGGAGTGGTAAGTAACTTTCTTAAAACGAATATTTCGAATTGATGAAAAAAAGTTACTAATTGTTTGGGTTCTCATTTCGACAGGTGCTCCCGCCACTGCGGATGAGGGGTCATAGGACGATCGTGAAGATGGAGTACGACAAGCGGTACACGCCGTTCTACAGGAGAGCCCGACTGCTGGGTTTCGTCCTGTAGTTCAAGCGCAAGCCGTAAACACTCGTCCACTTAGCTCTCATGGCTTTGATCGATCAGTGGCGGCCAGAGACGCACAACTTCCATCTTCCATGTGGGCAGATGACGGTTATACTCGAGGATCGGGAGATGATTACGGGCCTACCGCTCGAGGGTCATGCTCTGACAGGACGAGTGGAGAGGAAGAACTGGCACGACAGGCACTACAAAAAAATACACTTCCATGATGATACGTGTTTTTCACAGTAGGTCGCGTTTTTTGTCATGCATGTACATCCATGACGATTTTATGACAGAATCAAGATAGTCATACCTGTGCTGTCGTAGAAGTGTTCCATGACATTACCAAAATTATCATCACGGAAGTGTCCACTTCCATGACGATAAATCACGCGTCACAGAAGTGCTTTCGTCAAGGGTGACCGACACATGGCATCCACTGTAACGGAATGCCATTAAGCTATCGGGTTGGGTTTTGGATCCGATAACCCGTTAACAGCCCCGACCAATGGGAAATTTCCACGTGTAAAATTCTTATTGGCCGGACGAAACACGTGTCAGCTCGTCAGTGGGTCAGATAGGTGCCTATGATATGTCGACACGTGCCATGGCCCACCACTGGCCCATTTAGCTTACAAAGCCGGCCCATTTGACTTGGTCAAAAGTTAACGGGCTGGCCCATGAAAAGCCTGTTAACAGTCTCTTTGCAAATAGCCCATTTTACGACCCGTTAACTCACGGCCCGTTAGGCCCTAAAGGAAATCGGCCCAACAACGTCATGTGGGCCGTCGAATATAACACCAACCCATTTCACTTTCGGCCCATGTATGGCCCACGACGTCTTTCGACCCATATGAGGCCTTCGTATCTTTCGGCCCTTTACAGGCCCACGGTGACTCTAGCCCATAATGAACAGTAATTTTCTTTGTACCCGTTAACGGCCCATGATTTACATGGGCCATTTCCAGCCCGTGTTAGCTTTCGGCCTATTGATGATCCATACGTTCTTGGGCTCCTTTTCGGCCCTCGATTACTTCCGGCCCATTACTGGCCTGTTCCCCTAATGGGCCAAATTCGGCCCATGGCAAGAGTCGGCCCGTTACTGGCATGTTCCCCAAATGGGCCAAATTCAGCCCATGGCAAGAGTCGGCCCGTTACTGGCCTGTTACCCTAATGGGCCAAATTCGGCCCATGGCAAGAGTCGGCCCGTTTCTGGCCTGTTAACCCGTTGCGCCGTTTCCAGCCCGTCCTATATTCTGGCCCATTAACGACCCATTATGCCTGTGATAGAATTAAGCCTTGCAGTCCTACGGCCTGTTAATGGCCCGTTACCGCGCTGGGCCGATACCAATTACGCCCGATTACGGCCCATGTAGACCCATTTATCCGACGGCCCGAGGCCCACCAATTACAGGCCCATTTATCGACGGCCCGAGGCCCACTGATTGTAGGCCCATTTATCGACGGCCCGTAGGAGACCCATGGATCCTACGACCCGTATATGGCCCATGGTAGTTGTGCCCACTAGCAAACCAGGGAAAAAGAAGACTAGGAAATAAATAAGGCCGAAACTAATGCTAGGCTATTAAGGCGATTGCACAGATTACATCCACTCGGCATCAAAGATCGCCACCAGTGCAAATATAGGGAACACCCTACACTATACAAAAATGGCTTGCTGTTTTATTCAGCCGGTGGCTGCACATTAAGAATAAATTTTGTATCGCACCAAAACAAGTTACAACTATATAACAAAAGGAAGGTTGGCATAAAACTTAACAGTCTAGCAGATAAATGCACCACCAGAAGTTCAGAAGCTCGGTTCATTTGACCTGACTGTTATGTTTTCATGCTGTATTGTCCGATGGAGCACCATAACCCTCGCCTTCATTTCCCCTAGGCTCCTGAACAACATAGAAAATGTCTGATGGTCTGGTTTCAATACCATGCATATCTTGACGACATTGAGCAATGTTTCTCCTTATTTCACAAAGGGCCTCCGTTAGGGAATGGACTTGTGTCTGGAGCGCAGATACAACATTGCTTTGAGCTTGCATATCTTGATCATGAGGCAGTTTGGACGATATTGCCTTAACAACCAACCCAGTATTACGCAGGAACATGCTTTTGGCACTGTTAGTGGACAGGTACTGACCCACTGCAGCAAGAGCTGACATTGCGGTTATAGTTGCCTCGCCACCTTCAGAAGGTGGCGGTTCCACCATTTTTTTCATAGCTCGCTGAAAAGTTGAGGTTTTACATTAGTAGTACCAGAACAGAAGATATTAAGGAGGCATCAAAACCAAACAAAATAGCTTTGGTCTATATACAGAACTTATTCTGGTGAACCCATGTAAAATATTAGTTGTATTTTATTGCAAAGTACATAATAAAACCAGGTTCCAAACATATGACCATGTACCATTGCTAATGTATTGTCTATTTCTCCACATTGTATTGAGGGCTAAGGATAAAGAGACGAAGTTTATAATACGGTAAGCATAGTATGACATCATTCATATCACAAAACAACTGAGAATAGACAAACAGGCAATCGTAACGTTGTGTGGGCAAGTCCGGCACGGAACTAGATTACAGGTCAAGATCAAAGGAACATCACTCCTCTCTTTTAAACCTTGTAAGGTGCAATAATACGCTAAGACAATTGTGTATAAAATTGAAAAGAGTAATAGACATTGGCTGCAAACCATGCAATTCAAGGCACAAGTCAGAGTAAGTAGTAGTTAAAAGGCATGAGGATTAAGGACTTACAACAGCGGCTTTGACTGGTGTAGTCATGCCCTTCTTCTTGCTGGTGTGATAGTCCTTGAAGATTTCCACAACATTTGGTTCAGGTACTTTTTGGTCCTTGCGGGCTTTCCTCTGCATTTTGAACAAGTCAATATAGATCTGATAATATGCTACAACGAAAAGAGTGAAACAACAACTAATTACAAGAGCCTCACAGTGTGCAGTATAGCTACGAGATCCCGTCGTCTGTTGGAATTTCACTTTTGTACGGTTGGCCTTGTTCTTTGAACAGTTCACCTACAAGAATATATATTTGTGTGGCACATGCATAAATAGGACTTCAACATGTGATCTAATCACATATATATAATGTACCTGATACTTCGGATCAGACCAGTGTTTAACAAGGCCCCTCCAGTCTTCATCCGATATATTTTCCACTGGAGATGTTTGGGAAAGTTCACTGTTAGCCTTGTCTTCAAAGTTAGTTTTCCTCAAGTTATACCGATACTGTTGCAGATCAGACTTGAAAACATGGGTGCAAGCTTGTCTGGTTGCATCATCTTAGCTGTCCAACTTGAACCTCATATGTTGAAAATTATGGGAGTCTCATTATCAGCAACCTAGAAAGTATGGGACAGAGCAAGACGATATTACTAGTTTCCATACATAACCATACTTACAAATAAATGGTTGAGGAAGTTGTTGAACTAGGTTTCATCTTTGTCATTCATGTACTGAATCCATGTTGGGAGGATACGTACATGACACCTAACGGCAACCGCTGCCTCTGATACTAACTTGGCTGACTTTGTAGCATCACGTGGCCTTTTTAAACCTGCCTCAAAACGGATCTCCATTCTTCCTCCTCTAGATTTTGTTAACCTATCGAGCATTATCCCTGATGTTTGTTTCCTCTTGCGCCTAGGTTCTAGTCCAGCAACGAACATAGGAAGTGTTAGTGTACATCAAACTGTGAGACTACATATAAAGAAGCATGCAACTGTAACTTGACTCTAGCAACTACCTTCTTGCTGTTGAAGCTCACAAGGTTCATCTGATATTGCCAACTCGTCTTGTGTCAAGAGTGCTTGGGAAGTAGTGTCAGGTGGCAAGGGAGCTTGGGAACGTGCTGCTAGCTCAGTTGACGCACGAGTAAGTCGTGCAGCTGGTAGTACTGTGTTAGGTGTTGCAAGAACTAGGGTTGTCTCTTCTTGTTTGGTGGTAGCTATTTGTTTCTGTTTGGCTTTTTTTTGCAGCTCGTGTAGCATGGGATGTCGTGTTTGTAGAATTTTCCGCTTCACCTTCTATTGCACCATCAGTACCAGCAGAATCTGCAGGATTCATCCGCTTCTCATTCCCTTCCATTCTGTGTTTCTTCCTCTTTCTCTGTGCCATGTTAAGTCAAGCCGACAAGAAAAACGAATAACAATTTAGTTCTTTAGAACAAATTGATGCATGATGCAGACGAACTGAACTTTGATGTTAGACAACCACATGATAGGAGGATGTAATATGTATGAAAAACAGGACGGAAGAGATAACCAGAACTATGATGTGTAAACTAAGAAGAAGACATTTCACCAAATTAGAAGCAATGCAATGGAAGGTAGACACCATATGAAAGATACTACAAATATCACTCTGCCAAGTTAACAGTGTCTCATCATAAATGACGTTTAAACAAATGTGAAGAAGTACAAGAAATAAATCATATGCAAGATGCAAACAACATCACACTACCATGTTAGAGGTCTCTCGTCATTAGTGCCATTGCATATTCACAACATTCCATATTCACATCTTATGATGTGTAAACTAAGGAGAAGGCATTTCAACAAATTAGAAGCAATGAAAGCTAGACACCATATGAAAGATGCAACGAATATCACTCTACCAAGTTAAAACTGTCTCGTCATAAGTGCCATTTTAACAAATTAGTAGTACAAGCTAGAAAAGAATGTGAGATGTAACCTATATCACACTCCGAAGTCAAACATGTATTATGATAAGTGATTGTTGCAGGTTACACAACAGTAGTAATTTGATGTAAGAACATGGTGTGATAGACAGATATTGTATGTTCTAGAAACAGGAACACGTGTCTTATTCAAGTATAATGTGTAAAGTAAGCGGATGGAATTCAATAAAATTAGAAGTAATACAAGCTAGACATCACACATAACATGCAACCACATATAACAGTGCCAAGTTAGAGGGAGCACCAGTGATGCTGCACTAGGGGAGACGTGCTCATCATAAACACAACTTTGTTGAGTGTCTATGCATGTGTTGTCTTGGAAATCATCTTGGGGTGTGGAGGAGTAGAATCTGTAGAGGCCCTCCGTTCGGAAGGAGCACCTTTATCCACTGCCTTGCTAACTTCCTTCCGCTTTATTGATTTTGAATTGTCAAGTAAAATCGACAAGAAAAAACAATAAAATTCTCTCTTCAGAACTCATTCATGCATGATACTGACAACCACTACTTTGATGTAAGGCAAACACATGATACCAGGATGGAATATGTATGAAAAATAGGACGGCATGGCATGTTCACAAATGTTTGTGTAAACTAAGCAGAAACCATTCCAGCAAATAAGAAGCAATGCAAGCTAGACACCACATGAAAGATGCAACCAATATGACTCTGCCAAGTTAAAAGCGTCCCATCATAAATGGAATTTCAACAAATTTGAAGCAGCGCATGCTATAAATCATATGAAAGATGCAACTAATATCGCACTGCATATACTAAAGGTGTCTCGTCATATTGATTGATGCGGGATACAAAAAAAACAATAGTTTTATGTAAGGACATGCTTAATAGACAGATGTACTATGTACTAAATACAGGAAGGCATGTCACATTAACAGGTATAATGTATATAAGCTAAGCAGACTAGCACATGCAGTTTAACCAGATTGGAAGAATTACAATCTAGACACCATATGCAACATGCAACCACATATCACGCTGCCAAGTTAGAGCAAGCACCTACGATGCTAGTGTAGGGGAAATGTTGTAATCAGTTACAGAGCTACGTTCACTATCTTCATCTAGCATTTCTGTTTCTTGAGAATCATGTCGGGAGGCTGACGCTGCATTCTTTAAATGAGGAGTAGTCCCCTTGCCTGCCCGCCTCGTCATAAGTGATTGATGAGGGATACACAAGAACATTAGTTTGATGTAATAACATGGTTAATACACATATGTACTAGTATGTACCAAAAACAGAAAGGCATGTCATATTCAAAGGTATAATGTGTAAGCTAAGCAGATGCAATTTAACCAAATTGGAAGCAATACAAGCTAGACATCCGGCTGGAGTGGTGAACATGATCATCCAGGACCTGAGAGCCTGGTGGGAGGTGGGCTGCTTCGCCACCATCGCGGCTTTTTAGTTGGCTTCCAGGTGATGCCTGTCTTTACTGGGCTTGTCACTGGCTCAGCCAGTGCCCTGACTAGCTATTTGTCTTCTGGTGCTCACGGGATGGTGGTTCATGTAAAAAGTATCTTTCCTTATCTTAAGAAAGACCGACTTCGGCCTTTCAAATACAAGCTAGACACCATATGGAACATGCAACCACATATGACACCGCGAAGTTAAAGCAAGCACCTGGGATGGTGGTTCATTGCGAGCGAGGTCATCAACTCCAGAGCAACGTTTATCGTCTCCATCTGCTGACACTGCACCCTTTATAGCGCTGTAATGTGCCGTGCCTAGCCGCGTAGAAAGCTGGCACGACTTGTCTCTTTTCTTTTTTGCTTCTCTTTCGGCAGACTCTGAAATACCCTTGCATAAAAACACAATAGTGAGAGTATGGGTGAAGTGTGTGCAGAACTAGTGCACTGTAAAAGTAGCAGATAGCAGGTGGCTGAAAAATAAATGACAGGAGACATATGATAGCTCTACAACATTGCATGGCAAACAAAATTAGATTCTACTCCGTATGATTTTGTAATATATGAGCACAAGAAATGCAGGTACTCCTCCAGCACACCACCACACGTGGTCATATCTAAGATAACAGTCGACTGCAAATAAATAGGCCAGTCGATTTTTTTAATGAACCGTCCGATCTATAAGGAACGGGCAGATGGCCTTCGTCTACCTCCCGCGAGTCACTGTTGACAATCTTTCTCGAACCGCCAGCGACCACCGGCCCAGACCCCTGCCTCCGCCGCCCCACCCTCCCATCGACCTCACACCACCGCCGTGCTTGGCAGCGCCCCCAGGCCATCACTTTAATCCCGACCGACCTCCAGATCGGGCGCCAGTAGCTCTAGGCCGCACACGCCCCTAAGATAAACACCAAGGCACTGCTTCCCCGGTGTAATAGTCGTACTAGCGCCTGTTACACCGGGGAATGCTTCCGTTAACTAGGAATCAACTGTCCAGAAATTGAAATTCAGGGGGTGACGGACCTCTAGCTAAGGTGAAATAGTATATGAGGAGAAACCTTGTGCATCGCGAGTTACTAGGAACATCTAGTATCAAGAAGAAGCGGTCAACTAGTGTCTTCTGTGGGATGAATACCGTGCAAGCAGAGACGTAAGATTTGCATGAATAAGGGAAGAGGAGTACCTTCTTCGGTTGCCGGTGTGGTCACCTCCACATGTCGCGCCGATCTTCTTCTTTTTACCGGGGAAACCGATGTTCTGGAGGGTGCAGGCTTAGACGAACCCATGGCAAAATTGTTGAATGTGTTGCCGTGGCCGTATGTCGGCGGAGGGGAAGCAGATCCGAGGCAGCGAAGGACGGCGTAGCAGGAACATCTCCGGTGCGGTGGAGGGTGGAGAAGTTGGAGCGATAGCGGTGAGGTGCAGGATGGCGTGGTTGAACTGGCTCGGGTACGGACGGCTCGGCCTCGGCTTCAACTACTAGCCGTGGAGGGCATTGCGGTTGAGGTTGCGGTGGACGACGATGTTGGGGTATCGACTCCGGCGTGATGGAGGAGGGCGGCGGTTGATGGGTGGGATGGGGTGGCGGACGGAGGACGCCGGGGTTTCGCGGCTGGTGGAGAGGTAATTTTGGCGCCCAC
>NC_057798.1:682643333-682644145 GCF_018294505.1 Triticum aestivum | reverse complement strand
GGACCCCCGTTTCGACCGTAGGAGGTCCGTTTCATCCGTTTTGCGGTACACCACACCCCTCCCGATCAACAGGACCCCCCGTTTCGACTGTAGGAGGTCTGTTTCCTCCGTTTTGCGGTACACCACACCCCTCCCGATGAACAGGATCCCGTTTCAAACGTGGCCGGTCGAACACAAGGCCGTTTCCTCCATTCTGTGGTATGTCAGGCCTCGTTTCCATCGCCTGTTCCGTGCAAGCCCTCCCGATGAACATGACCACGCATTCCGTTCTGACCCAGCTGGTTGGCTCCCACGCGTTTGTTGCTTCCTGATGAACACGAGCATTTCGTTGCCTCCCCATGAACACGACGCATTCCGTTGCCTCCCCATGAACACAATGACGATGCTGTTTCTCCGTACCGACCCAGCCATGTACACGAGCCCTGGCCGTACATATGCGCGAGTAGGCGTTCGAGACCCCGCCCGTATGTACACATACGTGGCCGTATTTTCTTTCTTGCACCCTGGCCGTTGTAGCTACGTGTACATGCTACGTGCACGCCTCTACTACGACACGTGCGCGCCTCTACATTGACCAGTATATATGTACGTACACGTTCGCGACCAGAATGACAATGCTACGTACGCTTCGACTAGGTGGGTCCCGACTGTCAGGCAATTCCTTGCGTGCGAAGATGTAGCTGGTGGGTCCCAGCAGTCAGGGGGGCGAATCGTTTTGTGTTTTTTTGCCTGGACGCACTTCCTTGCGTGCGGAGGTGTAGCTGCTGGGTCCCAACAGTCAGGGGGCAAATCATTTTTTTTGCCCGGACGCA
>NC_057798.1:682616133-682643183 GCF_018294505.1 Triticum aestivum | reverse complement strand
AGTCAGGGGGGCGAATCGTTTTTTTCGGACGCACTTCCTTGCGTGCGAATATGTAGCTGGTGGGTCCCAGCAGTCAGGGGGGCGAATCATTTTTTCGGACGCACTTCCTTGCGTGCGAAGATGTAGCTGGTGGGTCCCAGCAGTCAGGGGGCGAATCATTTTTTTTGTGAAATACTGTGGCCCGTCCGGTGGGTCCCCGCTGTCAGGTGGAGGAATGATTATTTTGCGTAATAAGGAGGCACTTCCTTGTGGCTACCGTGGACCCAACTGTCAACATCTCCACGTATAGTCCACGTCCCGTGGAAGTCGTTCCTTGACCACATTGACCACGCCGCGCCGAGAGCACCACGGTGGTGGACGACAGCAAGGCCTAGGAAGGGGACGACGTGGAGCCGGGGAAGACACGGCAGTGGATGCACACGCGGAGAGGAGTACGAGGGTTCACTGGTTCGGCTAGGCTGCCGTCGCCGCAGAATAATAGGGGGTGTGGGTGAGTGAAGGGATGGCCTGGCCAGCGGTGGGAGTAGTAGGGGGCGGTGAGGCCTCCGTGGCAGCACAACCGGCCACGGGAGGCAGGAGCAGGCGGCACGACCGGCGCTGCTTTGGGCGGCTGGAGCAAGAAGACCAGAGGTCGAAGAAGCACGATGGCCATTGGATGGACATCGTACAGTCACTACAGCTAGAATCGTTTATATTGACTAAGTTGACAAAGCCCTTGGTACGTCAACTTAGTAGGCCCACAGGTCAGCTTCCAAAATGGTGCGCCCCAGATGTCAGGGGGAGGAATCATTTTTTGGGCAGGTGAAGCTAGAATATCCGAGATTGAAGAAGAAGCACGACATTCGTTGGATGGACATCCAACGGCCACTGCTGCTAGAACTGTGTGTTGACTATAAGTTGACAAAGTCTTGCATACGCGTCAACTCTGTTTTTTAGGGGACGCGTCAACTTAGTAAGGCCAGAAGTGTGTGGAAGAGAACTTATAGACCATTTGAGATTTGTAAGAATGTGTAGCCCATTTTTGAATTCTAATGGAATTTACTACAGCCCATTTACAGTTTGTTAAAAGTACAACCCATTTCAACCAACCATTCAAAACAGAATTCAATAAAATTTCCCACATTTTGATGGGATCCGAAATATTTTTATCCCAAAATTTCTAGTCAGATTAAATACAATTTCAATATAAATTTATATTACATAAAAATCCAACGAAACATTGCGCTCGCAACAATTAATGAAATTAAAATTTTCAATATCCAAAAATAATATTTTATAAAATAATTACGTGTTTGGTGCATTTTTTTTATAGTTACTGCCCAGTTTTTATAATTACATCCCATTTATTATTTCTTAAAGCCCATTTTCTTGTTAAGCCTAATGCATCCCTCCTAGGAAAGATTTGCAGCCCAGTGGGGCGGAGAATAACAACTTGACCTTGCCTGGGTATTCCTAAAAAAAGTATAGCTGGGCTAGCCATTTTCAGCTTGAAAAATTAATATCTGGGCTGGATATCTGGCCTGGGATAGAGGGGCACAGCCCGCCCAGTTAATACCTGCAGCGATGTTTTCGTTGTTGTTCAGAGGAGAAAAATTAATATCTGGGCTAAACATCAAAAAACTCTGTAGTGCTCACACCTCAAAAATACAAATACTGCTCGAGCTGCTTGGTCCCAGCTGTCGGCCACTTCTTGTGCAATTCTCTCGTTTATTGACTATGGTGTGGGACCATGATGTCAGGAAACCAGGAGGAAGCAAAATAAATTATATATATATATATATATATATATATATATAAAATAAGGAGGCACTTGCGTACGTGAGGCTATGGCCCTGGTGGGTCCCCATTGTCATCCTCTCCAAGTAAAGTCATCTCCTTGCCCGTGCGCGCTTTCCGCCCAAAACAGTCAGCGCCGCCCGCCCCGCTTCCAGGTGCAGGCGATTGCTCCGCCTTCAAACGACAAAAGTGCCATCCGTCCGTCCATCTGCCGACCACATTAATGATACGCAGTTGCTGAGGCGGCTACTCCGGCGCCACACGTCCATCCCTCCGCCACCCACCATTGCTATATAAACTACTGCGCCAGCCATAGCCGCAGTCATCCGCATCCGTTCCCTTTCTCCAGTCCACAGCACTACTGCCCACCATGGCTTCCTCGCGCTCCAGCGCTCTTCAGGACGGGTGGACGAAGGACCACAAGGAGAAGGCAGCCATTGCTGCCGACCAGCTGGCCGGCATGTAGCCGGAGGACGACGATGTCCCAATGGAGAACATGGTAGTCGACGATCCGGCGCCAACCCCCTCCTCCGCGCCATCCTCGCCGGTGCATTGCACCATGACCATTGGCAAGGCACGTGCCCAATCTATGGACATAGTGAGGTAGATGCGTGAGGAGGAGTTCCGAGAGGCGCAGGCCGACGCCGCCTACAACCACCATCTCCTCCAGGAGGACCTGCAGCCGGAGGAGCAGATCACCGCGGATTGGGCAGAGCAGGAGGTGCTGCTCGACTCGTACCGGTCCGCCCGCAAGGGCCACCTCGAGCGCTGGCGGTACCGCATGCGGGTGGCAGAGGCTGTGGCCGCCTACAAAGAGGCTAGCAAAGAGGGCGATGAAGCGGACGAGGCGCTGTTTGGTGAGACCGAGGACGAGGCAGAGGACAATGCCGGCTCCAACGAGTCCACGCTCCGTTGGCGTCGACGAGGCCCTGCTCCGCCGAGGCCCCATGGCACCAACAACGAGGTAGAGGACACTGCCAGCTCCGCTGAGGCCCCGCCCCGCCAACAACGAGGCAGAGGACATCGCCGGCTCAGCCGAGGCCCCACCCTACCGGCAACGTGGGGGAGGATTTCCACCGCTCCGCCGAGGCGCCGCCCGCCGGCAAGGAGACAAAGGACATCGCCGGCTCCGCCGAGGCCCCGCCCCGCTGCCAACGAGGCCGCGCCACATAGAAAACGAGGAAGAATAGAACATGGTAGGTCGCCGCCGCTCGGGTCCAAGTAAGGCCACCGCTGCTACCCTCCGGTTGAAGCCAAGCTAGGTGGGTTGACCATTGACGGCCGGTTAGCTTCTTGGCGGCGACGTGGAGTCAGAGAGCCGCGCTGGAGAAGAACGCTACTTCTACTTAACTGCTGGTGCAGTTGGCTGACTAACACGTGGGCCCAACATGCCACATGTCAGTTACGCAACTGCACCTGCAGTTAAGTCACTGAAGCTTCTGTTCGGCTCAGCGGGACATAGGTGGGTAGCTTTGGTTAATTAATTATACCTCCAGCGCACCCCTTTTTAGTTGAAGAATGTATGAAATGTAATGAAATATGACATGTTTATATGAAATCCGACCGTGTATGAATGAATTTATTTCAATTAGTATGAATTCCTGTATCACTGGCATTGGATGAACATGCAAAACAAAACGTACTAGCATTATTCCCAGGGTGATCACCTCGTTTGCAGCAGTTTCACATGTACTCCCTCCGGTCCTTTCTAGCCTGCATACAAGTTTTGTCTGCAGTCAAAGTATCTCTACTTTGACCAATCTTATGCAAAAAAGTATGCACTTTCACAATGTGCGAAGTAAAAAGGAAAAGAAGGAGTACAAAGAGTTTGAGTAGCTTTTTAGCGTTTCTGTACATTGCAATCAAACACACAGGGCTGTAAATTCATAGAGAACATTCAAAACAATCGATGATTATACATCTCACCGACTCACATGTCAGAGGCAATATTTACTTCACAGCTAAAGAATAAAGAAAAAATTGATCGACGCTGCTGACAGCAAAGGGCGTCCCATTCGAAAATATCAAACGCATGTCTTGCTAAAATCAATGAGCAAAATTTGACAAGGTTGTGGAATGGGCAGCGTTTGCCATCAGTTCGGACATTGACATGGCACCTCGTGCTAAATAAACCAGCTGTTCTTTTTGTGCAGTTCCACCAAAATCAACCAAATTCGCGCATAGCTTGTATGATTTCACCTTTATATGTTGCAACGGCTTGAACTTATCGGCACCTCCTTTCTTGTGGTGGAAATGAATGATTCGATGTATTCATGAACATTTTGTGCAGTTCCCATTGAAATCAAGCTGAGCACACCTGTTTGCACAAATACAAAAAAGTGATTAGTATAAAGCAAACTGTACTATGAATTGACAGTTTCAACAGGCACCTACATGGTCCATGTAGAGCACAGTTTTAGAAAAATGGAACTCACCAGAAAGAATCCTAGAACAACATTGTACTCGCGCATCACAGCAAAAAATGGAGATTTGTCAGTCCTTCTGAGCTGAAGTTAGTTTGGTCTTGTGGGGAGTAATGTAGCCATCCTTCAACTGCTCCTTCTGATGAGAAGATAGACAGGGCTTCTTCATCCTGGCATAATTGGAACTAGTCACTTCACGTACTCCATATTCTTCTTCAGAGGAAGTTGATCCTGTTTTGCAAAGACAAGAGGACTACTAAATGCCAGCATCCCTGTTTGCTCAAAAAAAGGAAAGGAAATATTTAAAACAACACAGATGAAGCACTTCTCAAGGACAATACCACTTTTTCATGACAGTATCTAAATAGTAGCACAACACCAATAAAGATGACAAAGCTCAATCATATGGATGAAATTAGTGGGCGAGTACCAACCTTTGTCAGGAGGCTTATTGTGTAGAGCATACAGATGAAGCACTTCTCCGGAACCATCTGTTGCTATCTACGGTGGTGGCCATGCTTACTATATACTCCTCGATTAGTTTAATGTTTCCAACATCTTCTTGTGCAGTTCCACTAAAATATATGATATCTTCAAAGAAGATCCCTGTTTGCACAAGTAGAGATAATTACGTATTACATCAAGAGTGGCATCAAATCAGTGGAAAAACAATTGCTCGTTCCAGCCATAGCAATAAATTAAGATGCAAAACTATATCATTACTTGTGTCATCACAGTTCCAGTGCTTCATTACAGCACCGGGAGTTGATTTTTGTTTTTCTGCCGCTTGTTCTTCCCCTTCATCACTTGGTTCAATAACAGACAAGCTTCGCCTTCAATGTAAGATTTGGCATGTCAATTAGGGAGCACAAGTATAGTACTAAACTTAATATTCTGATGGAAGTGGCAAAATACAGGCCAACAGTTGTGAAATATCCTTATCTTACCTCAATGGTATATTACGGTGCACATACAGATTGTAAGTCTTGTCTCCATTTGTGCAGTTCATGAAAATCAAGCAACATTATCGTACAAGTAGCACAACATATGAAAGCACACTGCAGAATCATGTGAAAGAAGGCTAGTACTAACCTCTCATGATGCGGAATTCAAACAACTCACAAGAAGAAGATCTGAACCAAATTTGCCAACACGGATAGGAAGTAAGATCTCCTCTTGTGCAGTTCCACTAAGATCAAGCAACCAAGCAACGTTGTCGGTGTGACTGAGGGAGTCCCGGACTAGGGGGTGTCCGGATAGCCAAACTACCATCATCGGCCGGACTCCAAGACTACGAAGATACAAGATTGAAGACTTCGTCCCGTGTCCGGATGGGACTTTCCTTGGCGTGGAAGGCAAGCTTGGCGATACGGATATGTAGATCTCCTACCATTGTAACCGACTCTGTGTTACCCTAGCCCTCTCCGGTGTCTATATAAATCGGATGGCCTTAGTCCATAGGACGAACAATAATCATACCATAGGCTAGCTTCTAGGGTTTAGCCTCCTTGATCTCGTGGTAGATCTACTCTTGTAACCCACATCATCAATATTAATCAAGCATGACGTAGGGTTTTACCTCCATCAAGAGGGCCCGAACCTGGGTAAAAACATCGTGTCCCTCGTCTCCTGTTACCATCCGCCTAGACGCACAGTTCGGGACCCCCTACCCGAGATACGCCGGTTTTGACACCGACATTGGTGCTTTCATTGAGAGTTCCTCTGTGTCGTCACCGATAGGCTCGATGGCTTCTTCGATCATCAACGACGATGCAGTCCAGGGTGAGACCTTCCTCCCCGGACAGATCTTCGTATTCGGCGGCTTCGCACTGCGGGCCAATTCGCTTGGCCAGCTGGAGCAGATCGAAGGCTACGCCCCTGGCCGTCAGGTCAGATTTGGAAGTTTGAACTTCACGACTGACATCCGCGGGGACTTGATCCTCGACGGATTCGGGCCACAGCCGAGCGTGTCATACTGTCATGATGGGCACGATTTAGCTCTGCAGCCGGACAGTACCCTGGAGGCCGCACTCGAACCCGCTCCGATCTTCAACTTGGAGCCGGCTGCGCAGACCAAGGATGGATGGCTAGACACCGCCTCGGGGGCTGCAACCTCTACGACGATAGAGCCGAACACCTATCTTGTCCCCCATGAAGCTCGTGACTCCGAGGAGCCGGACTCCTTGCCGGACTCCGGACCTCCCGCGCCCCCTCCAGTCGAATCCGATTGGGCGCCGATCATGGAGTTCACCGCGACGGACATCTTTCAACGCTCACCTTTTGGTGACATCTTGAGTTTGCTAAAGTACCTCTCATTATTAGGAGAGGCCTGGCCGGACTGCGGCTAGGACGGTTGGGATGTGGACGACGAAGAAATTCAGAGCCCACCCACCACCCACTTGGTAGCCACTGTCGACGATGTAACCGACATGCTAGATTACGACTCTGAGGACATCGACGGTATGGACGACGATGCTGAAGACGACCAAGAACTAGCGCCCATCGGGCACTGGAAAGCCACCTCTTCATACGACATATACATGGTGGATATCCCAAAGGATGGGAACGGCGAAGGAATAGCGGAGGATGACCCCTCCAAGAAACATCCCAAGCGCCGGCGTCAGCGGCACCGCTCTAAATCCCGCCATAGCAAGAATGAGGATTCCGGCACCCGAGACAATAATACACCGGATAGCGCCGAAGACAACCCACTCCAGCAAGATCCAGCACAGGAGGAGGGGGACGCCAGCCCTCATGAGAGAGCGGCCGAAGAAGAGGTAGAGGACTATATGCCTCCCTCCGGAGACGAGGCAAGCCTCGACGACGACGAATTCGTCGTGCCTGAGGATCCCGTCGAACAGGAGCTTTCAAACGCAGGCTTATGGCCACGGCAAACAGCCTCAAGAAAAAGCAGCAGCAGCTTAGAGCTGATCAAGATCTGCTAGCCGACAGATGGACCGAAGTCCTCGCGGCCGAAGAGCATGAACTCGAACGCCCCTCCAAAAGCTACCCCAAACGTAAGCTGCTCCCCCGATTAGAGGTGGAGGCATATGATCCCGCTTCACCAGGAGACAATATGGCTGATCGACCACCCCGTGGTCGCGACAGAGAGGCCTCAAGGCCTTCACTAGACCCGTACCCCGGCATCGCTTGAAAAGCACAAGGCCACAGGGGAACACTCCGGACCTGCGAGACATATTGGAGGATAAGGAAAGACAATCAAGATTGATCTATGGATCACGTGGGCGCCCCACGATACGTGACGATCACCGTCACCCCGGACACAGTAAGTCCGGCCGGGCCGAACACAACAGACAAAGCTCTTTTGAGCTCCGTCACGATATCGCCCAGTACAGAGGCTCCGCACACCCAATGTGCTTCATAGATGAGGTAATGGATCATCAAATCCCAGAAGGGTTTAAACCCGTCAATATTGAATCTTATGATGGCACAACAGACCCCGCGGTCTGGATCGAGGACTATCTCCTCCACATCCACATGGCCCGCAGAGACGATCTCCACGCCATCAAATATCTCCCACTCAAACTTAAAGGACCAGCCCGGCACTGGCTTAACAGCTTGCCAGAAGAGTCAATCATGAGTTGGGAGGACCTGGAAGCCGCATTCCTCGATAACTTCCAAGGCACGTACGTGCGACCACCAGATGCAGATGACCTAAGCCACATAATTCAGCAGCCAGACGAATCGGCCAGACAATTCTGGACTCGGTTATTAACCAAGAAAAACCAAATTGTCGATTGTCCGGATGCCAAGGCCCTCGCGGCCTTCAAGCATAACATCCGCGACGAGTGGCTTGCCTGACACCTGGGACAGGAAAAGCCAAAATCCATGGCAGCCCTTACATCACTCATGACCCGCTTCTGTGCGGGTGAGGACAGCTGGCTAGCACACAGCAACAACCTCAATAAAGATTCTGGCAGTCCGGATATGAAGGACCGTACTGGCAGGTCGCGTCACAACAAAAACAAATGATGCATTAACGGCGATAACAGTGAGGATACGGCTGTCAATGCCGGATTTAGAGGCTCTAAACCCGGTCAACGGAAAAAGCCATTCAAAAGAACAACTCAGGGTCCGTCCAATTTGGACCAAATTCTTGACCGCTTGTGCCAGATACATGGCACCCCTGAAAAGCCAGCTAACCACACCAATAGGGACTGTTGGGTGTTCAAGCAGGCAGGCAAGTTAATTGCCGAAAACAGCGACAAGGGGCTACATAGCGACGACGAGGAAGAGACCCGACCACTGAACAATAGAGGACAGAAGGGTTTCCCCCCACAGGTGCGGAAGGTGAACATGATATATGCCACGCACATACCCAAAAGGGAGCGGAAGCGTGCACTCAGGGATGTATACGCGATGGAGCCAGTTGCCCCGAAGTTCAATCCATGGTCCTCTTGCCCGATCACCTTTGACCGAAGGGACCACCCCACCAGCATTCGCCATGGCGGGTTCGCCGCATTGGTTCTAGACCCAATCGTCGATGGATTTCATCTCACCAGAGTCCTGATGGACGGCGGCAGCAGCCTAAACCTGCTTTATCAGGACACGGTGCACAAAATGGGCATAGACCCCTCAAGGATTAAACCTACCAAGACGACCTTTAAAGGCGTCATACCAGGTGTAGAAGCCAATTGTACAGGCTCAGTTACACTGGAAGTGGTCTTCGGATCCCCGGATAACATCCGAAGCGAGGAGTTAATCTTCGACATAGTCCCGTTCCGCAGTGGCTATCATGCCTTGCTCGGACGTACCGCGTTCGCAATGTTCAACGCGGTGCTGCACTATGCATACCTCAAGCTCAAGATGCCAGGCCCTAGAGGAGTCATCATGGTCAACGGAAACACTGAACGCTCCCTCCGAACGGAGGAACATACAGCGGCTCTCGCGGCAGAAGTACAAAGCAGCCTTTTAAGGCAATTATCGAGTCCGGCTGCCAAGCGGCCTGACACAGCTAAGCGTGCCCGGAGTAACCTAGAACACGACCACCTGGCACATTCCGAGCACGCGTAGCAGTGCGGCCCCAACCCTAGCCCCTGTAAAACATTAAGACAGACCCTTCGCGTAGTCCATTAAGCTCTAAAGATACCATGGGCATGGGGCAAGGGGCTCGACCACGATAAGCCCAAACTGCGGCTCAACCGCACCAGGGGCTCTTAAGTGTGTCGTTTCTTTTTCTTTTCCTTTTATTTTTTACCTACAGGACTCCGTTCGTCAGAGGCCCTGTCCGGCAGCAGACATGCCGAACCCACGATACAACAGCCAGGGAAGTAGAAAGGCTACAACAAAAATCGAGGTGGTCTCCATTATGAGCATTAAATCTGTTTTATGCATTATTCCGTAGCCTACCCCTGGAGGGGGACATGTTAAACAGTCCCATCCCTTTCTTACCGCACCACTTGTATCATCCTGCACTTACAGTAGTTTTTATTTGAATAAAGCAATGTAGCACATTTTTGCTTCCAATTGCATTTCTTTCTTACACATATGTTCATCTATGACATGTTGCATCCGTACGTTTTGGTACGGCTAAATACACCAGGGGCTTATGTTTCCTGCGTTATGGTGTGATAAGTCCGAACACTTTCACAAGTGCGGCACCCCGAACTTATAGCATTATATGCATCGGCTCCGAATCATGTTCTTGGGTCAATAGTTGGGTTTGCCCGGCTCCCATGTTTTGGTACCTTATGTTCCGTTTTATCGGCTAAGGTAGCACTAGGAGAACCACTGCGATTGCGCCCCAGTTGAGCTGGGTTAACACCTCAGTGGAGAAAGCTAAAACTGACCATCATGATGAGGCGAGAGCTGGTCGCTGTTCGAGAGGTTCTTTGCGAGTCCCTAAAGACTTATGCCGCTTCGAGCGAGGAGCCGGATTCTGTCCGGCCAAGGCGTGGATAGCGCCCCAAATTCGGCCTTCTGAAAACTAGGGGTTTCGCCGAAATTTAAAATTATAGAATTCTATGGCTAAGTGAGAGTGTTCAAGCATTATAAGTCCGGTTGCCTTGTTCGTTGTGTTGAGCGCCTCCCTCGATGGACCCAAATATGGGAACAAGAGTGCCCAAATTTATCCCGAACACCCCAGCACTCGTGGCATGGGGGCTGAAGCCGACGACTTGACATCTCTCAGATTTGATAAACAGCCGCACAGAAGGTAATATTTTAAATTAACAAGTGTTGCTTCGCGCATATGAACTTAGTTTTTAGCGCACAGGATAACAAAATGCGAGTCTACTCAAAAACTTCTTCTTTGGAGCACTCACCCGCAATAATGCGGGCGCCCTTCAGCACACTCCTATAATACATCTCGGGCGTGCGATGCTCCTTGCCCTCTGGTGGGGGTTCGTCACAAGCTTCTGGGCATCCATCTTGCCCCAGTGCACCTTTGCGCGGGCAAGGGCCCGACGGGCACCCTCAATACAGGCGGAGTGCTTGATAACTTCAACCCACGGGCACGCGTCCACCAGCTGCCGCACCAGACCGAAGTAGCTCCCAGGCATAGCCTCCTTAGGCCATAGCCGAACTATGAGGCCCTTCATGGCCTGTTCGGCCGCCTTGTGGAGCTCGACCAGCTGCTTCAGCTGGTCGCTAAGGGGCACCGGATGTCCGGCCTCAGCATACTGAGACCAGTAGACCTTCTCCGTTGAGCTCCCCTCCTCGGCCCGGTAGAATGCGGCAACATCGGACACACTGCGGGGAAGATCTGCGAACGCTCCTGGAGAGCTCCGAATTCGGGTAAGCGACAGGTAATTAACACTCACATGCTTACTTTGCATGAAAAATGCCTTACCCACTGCTATTTTCTTCACCGCCTGTATCTCCTGGAGGGCCTTGTAGGCTTCGGCCTTAGCGGCTTTGGCACTCTCAAGAGCCGTTGCAAGCTCAGACTCTCGAGTCTTCGAGTCACGCTCCAGGCTCTCATGTTTCCTCACGAGATCCTGGAGCTCTTGCTGTACCTCCGCCAACCGCGCCTCCTGTTTCTCTCGCTCGGTACGCTCCGCAGCCGCATTGCGTTCGGCCGCGGCCACCGCCTCCTTTAGGGTCGCCACCTCGTTAGTGGCCCCTGCAATACCCCAGTTATTCTTGTCATTTTTCTTGCAACCAAATCCTTTTCTGTAAGGTACAATTTTCATAAGGTATTACTCACCTTCTTTTTCCTCGAGCTGCTTCTTGGCATGGCCGAGCTCGTTCTCGGACCGCTCGAGGTTTTCCTTCAAAATATTGACCTCCGCAGTCAGTGCGGCAGAGGTCAGCAGCACAGCCTGCAATCCCATATTGACATATTTTCATGACTCCTGCGTTTATCTTTCTAAAGATCCTCAGTCCGGCTTTTCTTTTAGAACACCTAACCGAGCATCAGGGGCTACTGTCTATGCGGTACCATTTTACATATATTGAAATTCTTACCTCAAAGCCTGTTAGAAGGCTGCTGCAGGCTTCGGTCAGCCCGCTCTTGGCGAGCTGAACCTTCTGAATCACCGCACTCATAACAGTGCGGTGTTCCTCTTCGATGGAGGCGCCGTTGAGCGCCTCCAGCAAATTATCCGGCACCTCCGGTTGTACGGAGGCAGCCGGCGTCGTGGTCTTGCCCTTCTTATGAAGGGGTCGCCCGCTGGACTCCGGAGCCACTATGGGTTCCGGGGCTGAGTCCGGTGCAAAGTCCGGGAGGTTGTCCTACGACACCTCCGGGGCCCTCTCCTCCTGGTGGGTCCCTTCCTGGGATCCCACCTCGGCATCGTCCGCATCACGGGGGGTGGAGGCAGTCGGAAGAGAATCCATATCCGACGCCCCTAAGGACCCGCTCGATGAAGTAGGGAGATCATCCTTAGGCGGACTGCAGGGTTGTATGCGGCATTAGAAAGACATAATGTGGCGGAAAACAAAAACCTTGAAGTTATTCGGGAGTCCGCATACTTACGATCTCGCCAGAGGCTTGGCCCTTGGAGGCCAGTCCTCGTCATCGTCACTAGCATTGGCGGAACAGTCCGGGGGAAGAGTTTTTCCCCTCTTGGACCCTTTGGCCTCCCTTGTTTGGGAGGCCTTCCTTTTCTTCCATCCCCCCGCTGGGGGAGAGGCTTTCTTCTTCTCCTCCTCACCTTGGTGGGAGGAGTCGGCCTCGGATTCATCGTCTGATAGCACCTAAAAACGGGAACTCTTCCGAGTCCCCGTGGCCTTCTTCTTGGCCTTCTTCTCCGGCACCACGTGGGGTGCCAGAGCCAGCAGCCCCGTTAGGAGGGCGTCAACTGGGTGCTCTGGCAATGGGGCCGGACAGATAGCCTGTGCCGCCTTCTTCAGCCAGTCCTGTCAAAGGAAAGGGACTTTAGATCCCGCATAGAGTCAAACTATGAATAACAAGCGTCCCGTAAAGGACAATATCACTTACCTCATCAGCTGGACGCTGCGAGCTGAATCCGCGATCTTCGGTAGCGGATACGGGAGCCTCGGCGCCCTTGAACAGCACCTTCTAGACCTCTTCGTACGTAGTGTCGAAGAGCCCATTCAAAGTCTGGTGCTGCGCCGGATCAAACTCCCACATATTGAAGCCCCATCGTTGGCACGAGAGAATCTGGCGGATGAACATGACCCGGACTACGTTGACAAGCTTGAGCTTCTTGTCCACCAGCTTTTGGACGCAGGCTTGGAGTCCGGTCAGCTCCTCCGAATCGCCCCAAATCCGGCCGCTCTCTTTCCAGGAGGTGAGCCGTGTGGGGATGCCGGATCTGAATTCAGGGGCCGCTGCCCATTCGGGATCACGCGGCTCGGTGATGTAGAACCACCACGATTGCCACCCTTTGATGGTTTCCACAAAGGTGCCCTCCAGCCACGTAACGTGGGACATCCTGCCCACCATGGCGCCTCCGCACTCCGCTTGGCTGCCCTTCACAACCTTCAGCTTGACACTGAAGGTCTTGAGCCACAAGCCGAAGTGGGGCTGGATGCAGAGGAAGGCCTCACACACGACGATAAACGCCGAGATGTTGAGAATAAAATTTGGGGCCAGATCATGGAAATCTAGGCCGTAGTAGAACATGAGCCCCCGGACAAAGGGATGAAGTGGGAAGCCCATTCCGCAGAGGAAATGGGGAAGGAATACTACCCTCTCATGGGGCCTAGGGGTGGGGATGAGCTCTCCCTCGTCGGGGAGCCGATGCGCGATGTCACTGGACAAGTATCCGGCGATATGCCCCTCCATGACGGAGGAGGCCATCCACTTGCCTTCCGCTCCGGACATATTTGGAGAAGGTTGAGGTGAGATGTGCGGTCTTGGGCGCTAGAGCTCGAGTTCGCAGAGATGGATAAGCCAAGGAGGAAGAAGGCGCAGGTAAAAAGGTTGGATCTTTATCCCCTTATATGGGCGGACAGAAACACGCGTCCCCACTGGCCTGGTAAAACTCGCTTATCTCCCAAGCGTCACAATCAATGGCGCGGTTGGGTTACCCACGTCCGTATTGATGGGAATCCTGGAATAAGGGGAACACTATCTCTGCTTCGACAAGACGTGCCAAGGAAACCGCCTCGCTAAATGCGCTGAGATGGAACAATAAAAACAATTTGAAGGCTTGGTAGTGGTGTGACGTTTCGCCACAAAATACGTCAGCAGATTGAACTTGTGTAATATTATTCTCTCTACGGTTGTATGTGGAATTTATTTTGCAGAGCCGGACACTATCTTGGTGTTCACAATCTTCTATAAATTATTCGGAGGAGGAACCCGCCTTGCAATGTCGAAGACAACATGCGCGCCGGACTCGTCGTCATTGAAGCCTGGTTCAGGGGCTACTGAGGGAGTCCCGGACTAGGGGGTGTCCGGATAGCCGAACTACCATCATCAGCCGGACTCCAAGACTATGAAGATACAAGATTGAAGACTTCGTCCCGTGTCCGAATGGGACTTTCCTTGGCGTGGAAGGCAAGCTTGGCGATACGGATATGTAGATCTCCTACCATTGTAACCGACTCTGTGTAACCCTAGCCCTCTCCGGTGTCTATATAAACCGGATGGCCTTAGTCCATAGGACGAACAACAATCATACCATAGGCTAGCTTCTAGGGTTTAGCCTCCTTGGTCTCGTGGTAGATCTACTCTTGTAACCCACATCATCAATATTAATCAAGCAGGACATAGGGTTTTACCTTCATCAAGAGGGCCCGAACCTGGGTAAAAACATCGTGTCCCTCGTCTCCTGTTACCATCCGCCTAGACGCATAGTTCGGGACCCCCTACCCGAGATCCGCCGGTTTTGACACCGATAGTGACATTTTGGTTGAACTGCAAAAAACACTCTTAAAACAAAAGTGTTTTGTGCAGTACAACAAAAGGTCACAATGGCAACGAGGTGAAGTAGATAACCCTGTTTACACAGAGGTGCAAAGGAAACAATTAGTGGTCAATAACGGTGGATGACACAGAAGCCAACAAAAAGAAGCATCTACCTTATCTAAATGGGAAAGAAAGCAAGACAGAAGCATTTCTGAAACGGTGGCATTGATTAATATTAACATAGAGATTATATTAACAATAAAATTCGTTAAACATGTAATTTGCTTTTAACCGTGTAATTGCATCAATTTTCCAGCGGCATTATTAGAGGGTGTTTGTTTACAGGGACATTTTGGTGTAGGGACTAAAAAAACTCCGTGTCAGTCCCATCTAAACCAAACAGGAGGGACTTCTAGGGACTAAAAGTGGGCATTTGGGAGTAAAGAAAGAAGACCCCGAGGGAGTCTTTTTGGGACTTTTTCCAACAGTTGCCCCTGCCATGCATCGCACCTTGTCTCTATTAGTTCATTACTAGGGGTAACATGGTCTTTTAGCATGTCATTTAATAACCTCTAGTCCATGTTTAGTCCCTGGAACCAAGCAGGTAGGGACTAGGGAGTTTTTAACCAAACAAGGCCTTAGATTAACAACAACTAATGAGTTGCACGGGACAGTGGAAGCACCAGCACCATGTGCATCTACCAATGTACTGTGGTCATGCACAGTCTGTTGCAACAAAGAACAAACAACCAAGGAGCATATTTGTGTTGGTCCCAGTTTTGTTATCTTTAGACACCTTTCCCTATGTGAGCGCAACAAATCTAGTCCTGCTCAAACTCTACAGCCTTGTTCCTTCCTTTCCTTTTTGAACTAGTACTTTCGCCCCTTCCTTTCCTCTTTGAACCACGTCCTAGATTTATGCGATACAACTTTCCCCACTACTTCCCCCATTCGTTTCCTCTTTGAACCACGTCCTAGATTCATGCTATACAACTTTCCCCCTTCATTTCCTCTTTGAACCACGTCCTAGATTCATGCTATATACAACTTTTCCCACTACTTTCCCCCACTCCTTTCCACTTTGAACCACGTCCTAGATTCATGGTATACATGCAGCTAGAGCAATGCATGTGGAGTAAGTAAATTATACCTTAAGGTTCTTGGGGCATGGTTCAGTGGGTGACGGGACGGCGGCGAAGAAGAAGGGGTCGGAGGCCCTCCCGCACCGCTGCTGGGTGAAAGTGAACAACTGCGCCGGTAGTGGATTCCCTCCTTCACCGACGGCGACAGTGTTGAACCTCCTTCCCTTCCCGGTGGACGGATCCTGCCAGCTCTTTGAGCAGCAGTGAGGGGAGAGAGAGGCCAACGAAGTCTTGTTTAGATCTGGAGAGGGCAAGAGAGTGTGAAGAGAGCAACTACAAGCGCTGAGGCTCCAGCATGTATATCTATACTGGAGAGGGAGTGTGAAGCGTGCAAACCCTAGAAAACAAGTGCCGAGGCTGCAGCTTATACGTGATGAGGTGATTATACGGTCACTACGAGATCGTATAGCTCCGTATCCATCCATTTTTTACCAGTCAAAGAATCCTCCTGGCACAAATTATGCTCAAGTGTAGTTATCGAACCCGAGACCTCAAGTTTGATGAGCGAACAGGCTAACCAGCTACACAACCCTCCCGTTATGTTCAACGAGTGGAAAACAACCTTTTATACATTCCTGCATTCGTGTGACAAGCATGCCATGTTTGTGTGTGTGTGTGTGTGTGTGTGTGTGTGTGTGGGAGTCATTGGGATTTCAATCATAATCGTGTCATGTGGCCTTGGTGGTAAGACTATCCACAGTGGTGCAGAAATATTGCAGCCTTAGTCACCTTACCTCCCTCCACATAGTACGTTGGGTCCCACCAGTCAGAGGGTGAAACAAACAAATTAATAAGAAAAATTAAAAGCGCCAGCGGTGTATCTTACCTCACACATCTCGCTACTGCTCGGGAACACTATCCAATTGATCCCTATGTTCGCTCACATAGTATTTTAAGTGAATCCTTATTATAACATGCACACAAATTTTGGGCACTTGTATTCGACTTAAGTCAGTGTGCCACCATATCTCGTATACTTACTACTCCCTCCGTTTAGGTGTAATAAGTCACGTTAGAAGGTGCAACAGGACCAAGGTGCGCGCGTGTGCGTGTGTGTGTTTAACAACATGTGTGTGTTAGAGAGAGCGACAGATCGACCTACTCCTATAGAGAGATGGTGTGTAGTGTACGATTTTAGCCGCAAGAGTTGGTGCATCCTCTCGTTTCCGGGCATGTCCGGTAGGGACATCCGGACAGCTGCCACGCCCGCTCCTGACCAGACTGGCCCACCCAAAGACCCTCCATCGCTCTCGTGCGCTTCCCGCCCGAAACAGTCAGCGCGGATCCAAAGAATCGGTGCCGCATTCATGCGCGGGCAGAGCGGACGCGACCTCTTACTGGCGCAAGAGTGATGGTTGCTTCGTCCGTCCAACTTACTGCTGGGTCTATGTGATTTGATGGCTCATTGGTCTTTATTACTGAGGTGGTAGGATTGCTGGATGTCCCACGCTTTCGGCGAAAGGAGGTACTACTACTAGATTACAATTTTCTCCATTCTTACAACGGAGGAGTGCAAGAGCAGTGAAAACACGCAGGCTCAGTGATTACATGGCCCACCTCACACTATCACCGTGCGACACCTAACTCTTTACATAGTACTCCCTCCATTCCTAAATATTACTAGATGAGTCTCCGCGCGTTGCCGCGGAACATGTATATCTCTCTGCGCAAAATTATCGATTTCGTAGAACTAAAAAAACTCTATAGCTGCATGACAAATGTGGTAGACAAACTAAATAAACTCCCATCATCATTTAGATCATCCCATGTAAGGAAAAAAGATCAGCCAACTCCTACTGCATAATGGGATTATATTTTTCTTTTTGACATGTTGATGGGACTTAAAAGCTCACTTACATGCATGCTACCGATGCATGCTTGCATGCAGACATGTTAATGTGATTTAAAACCCACTCACATGCATGCCACGGTATTTCTGCATGCTTGCATGTGGCTTAGTGCGGAGCCTCTCAACGTCTAGATCAGACGGCTATTATGGACTGATTTAGTTCATCTAACGGCTACATTAATTTTGATGATGAGGCTCAAGGAGTGGATAGATAATTCTTAGTAGTGGGGGCTAGCTATTACTAGTAGATAAGTCTTTGTAGAGATTCCACTAGGTGAACTACATACGGAACAAAATGAATGAATCTACACTTAAAATGCATCTATATACATCTGCATGTGGTTCATGGTGAAATCTCTACAAAGACATATATTCAGGAATGGAGGAAGTACTAGTATAGTACATACTGTAATTTATCAGCGAGATAAATTTGAACAATGCTATGAAGCTTCCAGCTTCTGTTACATGTATCTTGCGTCCAAGGTTGCCCGTTGCAACATTTCATCAAATACAAAGGAGACTAACATGCATGCTATTGCATCTCAATGATTGACAGATCATAGCAAATATGTACTCCCTCCATTCCAAAATAAGTGTCTCAACTTTGTGCAAACTTTAGCACAAAGTTGTACTACTACTAAAGTTGACACTTATTTTGGAATAGTGGCAGCTAAAGAAAAAAATGTTCCATGCAGTCCCTAGCCCTTGAACCGTGAACCCTGACCAGGCTTCAATTTGCTGGCAATGTTCGAGCTTCCTAATAGATGAAGTTTGCAACCTTTTGACCATTGGATCATTTTGTGTAGTTTCACCAAAATTGAGATGAGCATCCCTGCGGCAAAGAAATTGAAGAAGCATGATTAGAATAAGATTACTGGGACTAGTTGATGAGACATAAACTCATCACAAATACAGTACGTAGAAGCCAGTAGAGGTATGTGCGGGGCAAAGAAGTAGAGAAATATCCACAGGGAGTGATGTGGGCAGCTGGAGCTGTGGTGCAAGCCGGCTGTAAAGGGAGTTGTACCTGAGGGACGTAGCTCAAGCATGAGGAGGGCGGCGGGAGGCGGCAACTGCCCATGTCATTGTAGTGAGCAAGGGACGAAGGCAACCTCACCGGCTTTGTGAGAGAGAACGGCGGGGACCCCTGATCGGGACGTGCCGACAGTGGGTTTTCGCCGTCGACGACGGCCACCACATCTACACTAAGCATCCACCCCTTCCCCAAGCGGACGTGATCTGCCAGGATGTTAGAGATGTGGCCACAGCCGTTTTGTGCGAGAGAGTGTGAAGAGAGCAACCCCAACAAGCAACCGTGTAGGCTGACCGGTCCTGACTATGTATATAGTGGAGCGGTTTCCTTTTCTCTCCATATGAACCTATCATATTGCGTACGTGCCACTGAAGAAACAAAACTTTATTTATAAATGACGCGGCACCTACTACTCATTCTCCTATAACCTTGCGCTTGGCATCTCCAAAATATTAACCTTGCGATTGGCTCTTCGCCTCTTTGGGAAGTCGAGCAATAATGGTAGTGCAGTATATATCATTCTGGCTATATGAGACCGAATGAATTGTTGCACGCCCATGTGGGCGAGGGTCGAGGGGCGAGGGAGAGTGCTACATACAGAGCAAAATGAGTGAATCTACACTCTAAAATATGTCTATATACATCAGTGTTTGGAGTATGTACTAGTAGTTCATATTGAAATCTACTAAAGGACATATATATTCCAAACAATATGATATAATCTCTATAACCAAGGTAGTAGGGACGAGGAGTAAACGGAGGAAGTAGTAAATTTTTCTCCTCGTCCTACGAGCCACCGCGCTCATGGGCGAGGGAGCAGGCGTAAGGCGGAGCAAGCTTCACCTCATCCTGCGAGCCATCTCGCCCGTGGGCGGGGGATACAGCGTACTTGTCACAGCCCCAGATCAGCCCTTGTTTGTTTTTGCTTTAGCATCCATGCATCATGTTTAAATTTTATGAAACTTGAAATGGGGATTGCCTAAACCCTAGCATTAAGGGAATTCAAATAGGTTCAACTAAAAATATTTTTCAGTGAATCCAATTGGCTTTAGAAAATGTTCATCATTTCTGGGGAAATGCTATAAACCATAACCAGAGGTGCTGCACATTTTCTTGATATATTGGGCTCTGGATTTAAATCATACCTTATTTGCATTTGGGCATTTAAATTTTATATATTATATTAAATGTCCAAATATTCATGAACTGAAATTCTGGTTATTGGAAATAATCCAAATAATGGCCACAAGCAGTCTCATGATTTTTGAAAGTGCATAGGTATTTTTAATAAAGCCCAACAGTTTACAGAAAATTAGAAAACTAAAACAAATAATAAAGAGAGGGAGAGAAGGCCACCAGGCCACCTAGCTAACCTACCTGGCGGCCCAACTGCGGCCCAGCACTGTTGGCCCAGCCCAGCAGTCGCCCCCACCGTCTTCAACCTCCTGCCAGTAGGCAGGAGGGCGTGTGGTCGCCGCGCGTGGGCACGCGTGCGCCACCTCCTGCTTCCCACCGCTGCCCCGACGCGCCTGCGAGTGCCACGCACTCCCCCTCGCCCCCTGCACCTCTCCTCTCTCCCCCTGGACCCCATCCCCTCCTCTGCTCCCCTCTCGCGCGCACCACCGAGCGGAGCTCGCCGTCATCGTCGCCGTACCCGTGGCCACCGGCCACCCCTAGCCTCGCCGTTGCGCTCAAAGGCTCCGCCTCGACCCCCTCCTCCTCCTCACCGAGCCACGCCCTTCCAGAAGCCCCCGAACGTCCTCTCCGGGCTCGTCTCCTACCTCGGACCCGCCGGTCGCCGTCGCCCGATTCGTTGAACTCCGGCCGTTCCCGAGCAAGCCGAGCCCCTCTTCGTGATCGCTGTGAGCTCCTCCACCGTTTCCCCCTCTTCCCCGCTTCATTTGATCGCCGTAGCCGTCGCCCCCTATATGGACGAAACGCGCCGCCGCCTGAGCTCAACGTCGACGTAGCTCCGGTGACCATTTGGTCACCCTGGCGTGCCTAACTCGCTCCCCGCATCGCGTAGCGCTCTGCTAGCCTTTCACCTCGCTCGTTTGCACACCGTAGCACTAACTCGCCCCAACCCCGAGCTCCGGCCGCCGCCTCGGGCTCCACTCCGGCGAACCCCGGCCACCCCCGCACCTCCCCTTGGTCTCCCTAGATGCACGCGGGCATGGGCTACCTCCTGGTGCTCTTCGCGCGTCCAACCACAGCCCATAGGGCAACTCCGGCGAGCCTCCGCCGCGAGATGTGGTCGCCGGCGCGTAATCCAGCGACACTGACGTGGCGTTGCCATTAGCGGCTAATCCCCCCAATTAGCACACTAACAAACACTGACAGCGGGCCCCGTAGCGGGTCAAAGCCCGAGTCAACGCGGGTTTAGTGTATGTCTCACTGACCAATGGACCCCACGGGTCAGGTTTGACCTGGGGCGCCCAGTTGACTCTGCTGACGTCACAGTGACGTGGTGCTGACGCCATAAATCATTTTCTGGATTTATTATTATTCAGGAAATTCTAGAAAATTGTATAAACTTCTAAAAATCATAGAAATTCAACCGTAACTCCAAATTAAATAATTTATATATGAAAAATTATTAGAAAAATTCAAGGAATCCATCTGTACCATTTTCATGCATGTTAGAACAACTTATAGCTGCTGTTTGGCACAAATCAATTAGATGGCATTTGAATAATCACATATGGAGTTTGAATTTGAATCTTGTATTCAAACCAACTTCATTTAATCTGTTGCTAGTTGCATTAGCTCAAAACACATTCATATTGCCATGTCATGAGCATGCATCATATTGTGCATTGCATTGATTGTATTTCTTCTTTGTTGCCGGTATCTGTTCCCTCCCGGTAGACGATGTTCCGACATTGTGATCGTTGACACTGATGAAGACTCAATGTTATCTTCAGAAGTGCCAGGCAAGCAAAACCCCCTTGTTCATTCTGATATAATCCCACTCTCTCGCTCCTGCTCTCTTTTACTGCATTAGGACAAAAACGATTCATCTGTTACTTGCTGCGGTAGCTGAACCCCTTTATCCTTTGCATGACCTGTCATTCCACAGTAAATAGATGAAACCCACTAGCATGAGTAGGAGTTGTTTGAGCCCTGTTGTGCCTACTCATTCATGTTTGTTTGTCATGCCTGCTATTGCTTAGAGTTGTGTCAGGTCTGATTCATCCGGGATGAATCAGAGGTGTGTGAACATGTCCTACGGTGTGTGAGCTAAGCGTGTGAACACGATTTGATAAAGGTAGCGGTGAGAGGCCATGTAGGAGTACATGGTGGGTTGTCTCATTGCAGCCGTCCTCAGGAACTGAGTTCTGTGTTTGTGATCCATGATTCAGCTACTACCACGCATTGGGCCCGAAACCAATGGACCCTCTCGGCTTGTTGATCACCCTTGTCCTCTGTCCAGGAGTTGCAAGTAGTTTCTGGTGTTTGTAGTATGCTGGAGGCCGTGGGCAGCGCTGACCGGAGGGGTGGGCTGTGATGCGGTAGGCACGTGGCATGGTGTACCGGGCACCCGTTTGGTGTCTCGGGAACCCTGTTCACATCGTTTGGGGCTGTGAGCGATACTCCGGCCGGATCTCCTCATGGATGGAACCCGAATAGGCGATAAACCTGGACTAGAGACTTGAGTGTTTAGGCAGGCCGTTGTCGACACCCACGTTGGGCTTCTGCTTGAAGGTTGCCGAGTACATGTCGTGTAAACGGCGGTAATTGGTGAGAGCGTGTGTGAAGAAGTACACTCCTGCAGGGTTAACATTATCTATTCGAATAGCCGTGTCCGCGGAAAAGGACTTCTGGGTTGCTTATATCAGTTCATAGACAAGTGAAAGTGGATACTCTAAAATACGCAAGATAAGCGTGAGTGCTATGGATGGCGTTCTCGTAGGGAGACGGGAACGGATCCATAGTGGTGTATTGATATGGTGAATATGTGGACTCGTGTGCGCCACCTCAAAGAGTTGCTTGCAGTCGTAGTTTAGGATAGCCACCGAGTCAAAGCTGGCTTGCTGCAGTTAAACCCCACCATCCCCTTTGTTGATAATGATGCATATGTAGTTAGTTCTGATGTAAGTCTTGCTGGGTACATTTGTACTCACGTTGCTTAATTTATGTTTTTGCAGAGAGAGACTTCAGTCTCACTAGTAGTTCCACGTGAACTTCGACGTTTAGCTTGTTACCTCAGCTACGATCTTGTGCCCTCGGCAGGATCTGGTAGATAGTCAGGCTTCTCAGCCTTTTTCATTTATAGATGTCTGTACTCAGACATGATAGTTTCCGCTTGTGCTTTGCCTTGTATGCTCTGAATGTTGGGTCGTGAGACCCCTGTTTGTAATATCTCTCTCCTCGGAGCCTATTGAATAAATACTTGAGTCATAGAGTCATGTTGTGATGCCATGTTGTATTTGCACATATCGAGCATATTGTGTGTATGTTATTGAAATGCTTGGTATGTGTGGGATCTGACTATCTAGTTGTTTATCCTTAGTAGCCCCTCTTACCGCGAAATGTCTCCTAGTGTTTCCACCGAGCCATGGTAGCTTGCTACTGCTCCGGAACACTTAGGCTGGCTGGCATGTGTCCTTCTTCGTTCCTATGTCTGTCCCTTCGGGGAAATGTCACGCGATGAATACCGGAGTCCTGTTAGCCGGCTACAGCCCGGTTCACCGGAGTCCTGCTAGCCCAGTGCTACAGCCTGGATTCACTCGCTGATGACCGACACGTTCGTTGCTGGGTCATGTATGCCTGTCCCTGTAAGTTAGTGCCACTTTGGGTTTACGACTAGCCATGTCAGCCCGGGCTCCTTATCATATGGATGCTAGCGACACTATCATATACGTGTGCCAAAAGACGCAAACGGTCCCGGGCAAAGGTAAGGCGACACCCGTGGGAATACCGTGTGTGAGGCCGCAAAGTGATATGAGGTGTTACATGCTAGATCGATGTGGCATTGAGTCGGGGTCCTGACAGTACTAAGCAAGTTTCTCCTTGTTCTGCGAGTTGACGGCACACATCAAAAGTACTCTAGTGTATAGAGCCTTGCCTCTAAGGTAGGCCCCACATGGTTTGCCTCTTTTTTTAATTTGACATAATGCGTCAAGTTGCAATTTGTTTGTTCACCCGTGGTAGACGATCCTCCCTCCACCAAGTGGACAACCAGTACACGTGCCAAATTACTACGTGGGCTGCCTTTTTCGTACAGAAATGAGCTCCACCGTGTACCTGCGCGGGTGTGGTTGGGAAAGAGATGGGAGTACGTGCGCCGTGCATGCACCTCTTCTCTTCGTGCATGTCCCCCACCTACATGGGTGTGTGTGAGAGAGACAAACCGCGTTCGTGAGTGTTTTTTGTTTTTGGGTGGGGGTGGGGGTGAGGTGGGGGGTTGATTTCGTGAATTATTTATGGGAATATGTGTCGATGGCATCTCAAACAAAATTTTGCATGCAATGTGTGTGAAATGGAGGCCTATCCATATCATACATAGAGGGTCGGGCAATCCACGAGAAGAGATGGAGGGGTCATAGCTATCGATAGAGTCGAAGAGAGGATCAAGTGGGTGGGTGTGAGATCGATGAAGAGAACATCGAAATTGTGTGTGTGTGTAAGTCAAAGATATAGGGCGACTGGCCTACCAGAACGTTAGAGGGCACATGTCAGGTTTGTGTGTGGCAGGGAGACATGACTAGATCACTCGATGTATCGGTGTGTGTGGGGGGAGGGGGTGGGGGGAGGGGTAGGTATAGGCCTAACTATATTGGTAGAACGACTCGTATATCTGTTGAGAAGGAGAGACCTAGCTATGTCTTGAGGGAGATCGGTCGACATCCATACATAACTGAAGGATGGGAAATATGATGAGACAGAGAGAGAGAGGAGAGAGAGAGAGGGAGGGAGAGGGGTAGAGTGCTGGATGGGTGATGGAGTTGCTTCTCGGAGATGGTGGGAGGGGCCTACTAGACAAACTGAGGGTGGAACTTCAATGTTATCAATAAGAGTGGGGATGTGTTTCTGTGTGTGCCTATGCGTGATAGATCTGTCAGGACACATCCATGGATGATGAAGGGGAACCATGTGTTTGGTAAGCAAACCTAACTAGATCGGTAGATCAATTGTTGTTTATCGGAGGAAGGGAGAGACACAACTAATGAGGTAGATCGATCGACGCGTGGGTAAAAACGAGTTATAAGGACCTAGCTAGCTATATGTATAGCGAGACATCGGTCGGCGTACGTCCATTTGTTAGAGCCAAATAAGGCCCAGCGAGATGGATAGACAGAGAGAATGGAGCTAGGAGGTAGTGCGAGAGTCCCGATTACTAGCTAGATAGGGGGAGGAGTGTGCGGTTGTGAGATCGATGAAAAGAGGGTCGAGAGTTTACACGTGTGTGTGTGACCGTATGAGAGACACGAGGCAAGGACACATAAAGGAGGAGATTGAAGGTGTGTGTATGTTGTAGGCAGGCATCGCTGGAGAGGTTTATCGATCAGCGTTTGTCGGAAAGGAGTTGTGGAGACTCTGGGAGAATGACCTAAAGAAAAAAATGAATTTGCCCGGTGGATAGAATGCCGAGGGAGGGGGAGGGTGAGGAGGGCGTGTGCATGCACGAGAGAAAGTTAGTGGTAGCTACATAGAATAGAGGATTGTGTGGGTGTAAGAGACTAACAAAGATCATAACTTGATATGAAAGTGGATTCATATATTTGAATAGGAAATCATAGTGTTTTAAACATTGCATGCATGAATATAGCGATGATACACGTGCTGTGCACATGTTATACCATAATGTGATAATGCATGGCGTTTGCAACTCACAACTAAATGCCGAACAATCTAAACCATACTATGCATCAAACAATCTCACATTTTATTTGAATTTGTGATAATGTGTGGAGTTTGCAGCTTACAACTAAATATCGAACAATCTAAACAATACTATATATCAAACATTCTCACATTTTATTTGAATTTGTGGTAATGTGTGGTGTTTGCAACTCACATCTAAATACTTGTGGGCGTAGGGGCGGGGCACCATACATGATGTGATAAACACATTATACATATGAGACATGGTTTAGATTATGAAGATCTAGCTAGAGCTAGAAATGTAATGTGATTTGAAATCAAAATAAAGTGGATTCAAAAAATCGAGTTTGAGTTCATATAGTACACATAGTTCATATGTAACTCGAGACTTATCATGTGGTGTGCTGTGAAGATAATATACACACGATGGTTTAACTTGACAATAATGATGATTGTGGATCTTATTAAAATAGACAAACGAATTCAAATGCTTTGACTTCAGAACAATCATTACTATAGATCTTATTCAAATAGAGAAACAAATTCAAATTTAGTTCATATCGAAGTGGTAGTATATACGTTTGGAGTGCACTAAAACGTTCATTTGAGTAGTAGGTTGCATGCATTATACACATAGCAAAATATTTTAATTGAACATAACATGAATTCAAAGTTTTGAATGACATTTGTAGTGCCCATTGATTTGGTATAGTACATGTTAGGCTTGTCTGGAAATTTCAACCCGCGCCTTGTTAGCCCGAAATATTTAAGATATATCTTTGTCTCGTTGTGCTCCGACAACTCCCTCCATCTCAACCCACGCCTTGCTATTCCGAAATTACAACGCGCGCAAAAACTCCCACCTCCTGTGAAATCCCAACACGTGAAATGCCCATGGTACCCCTGAACCAAAAGAACCACCTCAAATCGGTGCGGGTACATTCCTAACTTACCCCAAATTTCGGACAAGCGCGCCCCTAAGCCATGTTTCCCCACTGCCATCCCATCCCCCGCTCCATTCGTACACCAAGGCCGTGAAAACCCACGACGAAACCCCACACCCTACTCCGTCCGCCACCCAGCCAGAGCCTCTTCCCCGATGACGTCGTCCACAGCAACACCTCGACGTCCCTCATCCACCATATCGGATGAGGATCCGTCGTCGATCTCGTCGTCCCGCCGGTTCATCCACCCCGTCCTCCACCTCCAAGGAGCTGCCCCGATGTTCCCCTCGTCTTTCGCACCACCTCCATTCCCACACCACAGTCTTCACCTGCACCACCGGAAGAGCATCATCATCACCATTTCCTCGGATGAAGCTACGGCCTAAACGGCGCCACCAAAGAGGTTGTACACTAATCGCCGCATTTTCTTCTTGATTTGATCTCACAGTGCTGCTGGCGCTCGGTCCCGAGCTAACACGGAGCGGCTCCATCCACTACGGCATTGCCGGCCACTTCCTCCACAGCGTCGCTCCTTCGGCGGAGACTTCCACATCAGTAGGAGCTGTTGCTGCTTTAGCTCTCGCTCGCGCTGCTGCTTTGCTCTTGCTCTCAGTCCCTTGCCTGGTCTGCTCTTGCTATTGCTCTTGCTCGCGCTGCTGCTCTCGCTCTTGCTCTTGCTTGCTATGCTGCTCCGATTTAGCTACGCTTTAGTCGACTGAATCGACTTTTGGGTCAGTCGATTTTCAGGGGGTGGGGGGGGGCTCGCCAGGGTG
>NC_057798.1:682592716-682615747 GCF_018294505.1 Triticum aestivum | reverse complement strand
AGACCGGCGGTGGGAAGTATTTTCGGGGCTGGCGAGGCAGCGCACCGCCGACCGCGGGGGGCGGGGGGCTGCTGTTTAGCCGGTGGTGGCTGGCGGCTCAGGAGGGTGGAGGTTGAAGATGAACCATAGGCCCAAGAACCAGCGCCCATCGGGCACTGGAAAGCCACCTCTTCATACGACATATACATGGTGGATATCCCAAAGGATGGGAACGACGAAGGAATAGCGGAGGATGGCCCCTCCAAGAAACAACCCAAGCGCCGGCGTCAGCGGCGCCGCTCTAAATCCCGCCATAGCGAGAATGAGGATTCCGGCACCGGAGACAATAATACACTGGATAGCGCCGAAGACAACCCACTCCAGCAAGATCCAGCACAGGAGGAGGGGGACGCCAGCCCTCATGAGAGAGCGGCCGAAGAAGAGGTAGAGGACTATATGCCTCCCTCCGGAGATGAGGCAAGCCTCGACGACGACGAATTCGTCGTGCCTGAGGATCCCGTCGAACAGGGGCATTTCAAATGCAGGCTTATGGCCACGGCAAACAGCCTCAAGAAAAAGCAGCAGCAACTTAGAGCTGATCAAGATCTGCTAGCCGACAGATGGACCGAAGTCCTCGCGGCCGAAGAGCATGAACTCAAACGCCCCTCCAAAAGCTACCCCAAACGTAAGCTGCTCCCCCGATTAGAGGTGGAGGCATATGATCCCGCTTCACCAGGAGACAATACGGCTGATCGACCACCCCGTGGTCGCGACAGAGAGGCCTCAAGGCCCTTCACTAGACCCGTACCCCGGCATCGCTCGAAAAGCACAAGGCCACAGGGGAACACTCCGGACCTGCGAGACATATTGGAGGATAAGGCAAGACAATCAAGATCAATCTATGGATCACGTGGGCGCCCCACGATACGTGACGATCACCGTCACCCCGTACACAGTAAGTCCGGCCGGGCCAAACACAACAGATAAAGCTCTTTTGAGCTCCGTCGCGATATCGCCCAGTACAGAGGCGCCGCACACCCACTATGCTTCACAGATGAGGTAATGGATCATCAAATCCCAGAAGGGTTTAAACCCGTCAATATTGAATCTTATGATGGCACAACAGACCCCGCGGTCTGGATCGAGGACTATCTCCTCCACATCCACATGGCCTGCGGAGACGATCTCCACGCCATCAAATATCTCCCACTCAAACTTAAAGGACCAGCCCGACACTGGCTTAACAGCTTGCCAGCAGAGTCAATCGGGAGTTGGGAGGACCTGGAAGCCGCATTCCTCGATAACTTCCAAGGCACGTACGTGAGACCACCAGATGCAGATTACCTAAGCCACATAATTCAGCAGCCAGACGAATCGGCCAGACAATTCTAGACACGGCTCTTAACCAAGAAAAACCAAATCGTCGACTGTCCGGATGCCGAGGCCCTCGCGGCCTTCAAGCATAACATCCGCGACGAGTGGCTTGCCCGGCACCTGGGACAGGAAAATCCGAAATCCATGGCAGCCCTTACATCACTCATGACCCGCTTCTGTGCGGGTGAGGACAGCTGGCTAGCACGCAGCAACAACCTCAATAAAAATTCTGGCAGTCCGAATATCAAGGACCGTAGTGGCAGGTCGCGTCGCAACAAAAACAAATGCCGCATTAACGGCGATAACAGTGAGGATACGACAGTCAATGCCGGATTCAGAGGCTCCAAATCCAGTCAACGGAAAAAGCCATTCAAAAGAACAACTCAGGGTTCGTCCAATTTGGACCGAATTCTCGACCGCTTGTGCCGGATACATGGCACCCCTGAAAAGCCAGCTAACCACACCAATAGGGACTGTTGGGTGTTCAAGCAGGCAGGCAAGTTAATTGCCGAAAACAGCGACAAGGGGCTACATAGTGACGACGAGGAAGAGACCCGACCGCCGAACAATAGAGGACAGAAGGGTTTCCCCCCACAGGTGCGGACAGTGAACATGATATATGCCACACACATACCCAAAAGGGAGCGGAAGCATTGAAAGTGCGTTATGTCGACTAGAGGGGGGTGAATAGGCGATTTTTTTGAATTCTTCACTGAGGAATTTGCCGGTGAGGAAATTCCTTAGCGAAGAACTATTAGCAGCGGAATAAGTACTCAGAAGTAGGCATAACAGAATGCAAGCATGGTCATCATGATGAATGAAGACTAGCACAGAGTACAGAAAGCGTAATCACAGGATAACACAAGATGAAGACAAACAGACTGAAGAAATTGAACTGAGGAAATTGAGAAAGTCTTCAGTCAAAGTCTTCAAACACAGATATGAACAAACACTCAACACAGTAATGAGGAAATGAAAGGGTGGTGGAAATAGAACCAGTAGGTTGGTGAAGACAATGATTTGGTAGACCAGTTCCAACTGCTGTCTCAGTTGTACGTCTGGTTGGAGCGGATGAGTATTTAAACTCGAGGACACGCAGTCCTGGACACCCAGTCTCTGAGCACGTAGCTTAGGTCACCCAGTCCTCACCGTATTCTCCTTGAACTAAGGTCACGCAGACCTCGTCCAATCACTCGTGGTAAGTCTTCAGGTGACTTCCAAACCTTCACAGACTTGGTCACTCGGCGGTCCACAATTCCTCTTGGATGCTCTAGACCTTGACGCCTAACCGTCTGGAAGAAGCACAGTCTTCAAAGGTAACAAGCGTCGGATCCACGCAGGATCAATTTCTTCAGTGATGCTCAATCACTTTGGGGTTTGTAGGTGTTTGGGTTTGGGATTTTCCTCACTTGATGATTTTCACTCAAAGTCCTCGGAGGATTGGTTGCCCTCAAATGACAAGTGTCAAGTTCTCTCGGAGCAGCCAACCAGCTAGTGGTTGTAGGGGGCGGCTATTTATAGCCTAGGGAGCAGCCTGACATGATAAGACATAAATGCCCCTCAATGATATGACCGTTAGGTGGATAAGATATTTTGGGACAGCTGGCGCGCAGCACAGCAATGGTCGGAAATTTGACTCTGAAATTCCTCAGGGCTATCATGTTCCTCACTGTGTAGGTAATTCGCACTGGGGAATTCCTAACTCCTCAGTCAAAACAAATTCATCAGCGACTAGAAGAACTTCATCTCTGTCACTGAAGAAAGTGACTAAACTGTATGAGATTTCCAAAGGCTTCACTCGAAGGGATTGGTAGGTGTAGGATTTTGAGTTGAGCATCACATGGAAATTTTTCCTTAGTATTTCCTCGACCCCCTTTAACAGTACGGTGTTTCCTATGACTCAAAAAGGAGAAAATGAAACTACGAAAACAAAAGTCTTCACGCTTCATGTTCCACAAATGAATACCAAGTCTTCAAGGTCACACCAATTTCTTCACTTTCAAAGTCTTCAGAAAGTCTTCAGAATATCAAAGTCTTCAGTTGAAGAACTTCATTTTTAGGGGTCGACTTTCTCTGTAAATATCAAACTCCTCAGAGACTTATAGACCTGTGTACACTCACAAACGCATTAGTCCCTTAACCTATAAGTCTTCAATACACCAAAATCACTAAGGGGCACTAGATGCACTTACAATCTCCCCCTTTTTGGTGATTAATGACAACATAGGTTAAGTTTTCAACGGGGATAAATATAGGAAGTGTATACACTGATATTGAGGAATTTGATTACAAGATATAGAAGAACGCCCCCTTAAGATGTGCATAGTGAGGAATTTGCTTTTGAGGCATTGCACATTTGAAGAGTTGAATCATGGAGATCTCCCCCTATATCTTGTAATTCATACACGCATTTGATATATAATATGAAGAATTTGAAATGCATGATGAAATATGGTGCCTGATGAGATTCAGCATGCGTGCAATGTCATTAACAAGGAAATAAGCATGCAGAGCATAATGCAACAAAAGTATCAGCGCACCATCAGGTTTAAGATTACAACTCGATCCAAATAAAAGTCTCAGAAGAACGAGAGTTGTAACTTAAAAAAATGCCCTTAATATAGACCCGCTTGAAGACTAACTCAGATTTCTCCCCCTTTGTCATTAGATGACCAAAAGGATTGAAACTGAGGACTAACGCCCTGAAGAATTTCAAGTCGATGGAGGAGCGCCAGCGTTGTCGGGGTTGTTTGTTGTAGCAGGGCCTGCCGCAGTGTCGTCCAAATCTTCATACTCATCAGTGTCACATGATGAAGAATAAGAGCTGGCCACCAAGGAAGGAACTTTGACCTTCTTAAATTTCTTCGGTGGAGGTGCAGATCAGTCAAATTCTTCCTTGAGACCCATATTCTTCAGATCTGCAGCGCTGTAGACATGAGAGAGAACAGCCCAGGTACGGTTGAAGGTTTCATGGAGGTAGTATTGGTTCTTCTTCACTGCATTTTGTGTTGAGATCATGATGTGAAGAATTGAGCCAAACTGACGCTTGACCCATTTATGATTGCGATCAACCTTCTGATGAAGACTGAGGAGTAACTCACGGTCAGTCATCACCCTGGGTGCTGTGGCTTGAGGATTTTGCTTGGCTGAGGTATTTGCGGCATAGTCATGTGTGGCAGAATCGTCATTGGTAGAGTAAGATGCAGCCTTGCGAAATTGACCATCCAATGGATGAATGCCTTCATCGATCACATCAGCGGCCTTGCCTTTGTCATCAGCTGATGAAACTGTCCGTTTGAGGACTTCAATGGGAGGCAAGTAGCTACCGTGGTTGAGAGTGTCAGCTTTGTAATTCAGTGAAGATCTTGCCCTGATGAATCTCATAATCCAAGGAGCATAGGGCTTCAGCTCGAATGGTGACATAGCAATATTGGCCAGAGTTCTCATGAAGAAATCATGGAAGTTGATGGGAACACCATGAATGATGTTGAAAAGCATATTCTTCATGATGCCAACGACTTCTTCATCATTTGAGTCGTGGCCTTTGATGGGACTCATTGTCTTCGTCAGAATTCGATAGACAGTCCGAGGCACATACAGTAATTCCTTGACGAGGAATTTGGTTCGTGGGCCCTGCCTTGGCTTCAAAGGCTTCATCAGCACTTGCATATAGTGATTTGAAAGTTCTGGTTCGTTGTAGATACAATGAGCATCATCAAGTGGAGGACTGAGTGGTAGAGCACGAAGCAATTCAGTTGCAGGTGCCTTGTAGTGAGTATTTTTAGACATCCAGTCTAATACCCAGGAGTTCACGTCTTCAGCGTCTCCGGTGATGTGCATAGTTGCATAGAATTGAAGAATGAGTTCTTCATTCCAGTCACAGATATCAATGCAGAAATTTAGAAGTCCTGCGTCGTGAAGAACACTCAGGACTGGCTCAAAGCCAGGCAGAGACTCCATGTCCACGTGAGGAATATGTGCATGATCGAAGACTTTGTCTTTGTTGAAGAGCACTGAGGAATAGAAATTGGCTTGGCTGGCAGTCCACAAACGCCTCTTCCTTACGCGAGCAGAATCATATGGATTATAGTCAGTGAAGAATACATGCTCGGCAAAGAAATCTTCAGCCTTAAACTTCTGTTTGCTTGAGAACGGATTCTTTTGCTTTGGCAGAGGGGTGTTAGTGAGTTGCATCACCACCTCAGGAATCGCGAGCTCAGGTTCTTCAGGCTGAGGAATTTCTTGTTCCTCAACAGGTGCAGTCTGAGGATCAGCAGCAGCAGGTTCATCAGCACTAGTGGCTGGAATTTCTTCATGCACAGAGAGAGTGGGATGAGTTTCTTCAGAGCCCATTTGAACTGTTGGTGCAGGGGACTGAGGAATCTGTTGGATCGGGGTGAAGAGAGGAGTATTGGGATGCTGACTTTCCCAAAAGTCATCATTCATCACAGGTGTGGTGCACCCAATATCCACATCTTGATCTTCAATTTCCTCAACACCAGCCTCTTCAACTGTGAACTGAGGCATAGGTGAGGAAATGACTGGCGTTGAAGGGATTGCGTCCACTTCAATTTCTTCATCAATCTGCTCTGACGAAGCAGCAGAATGATGTTCTTCATCAGATCCGATTGGGATCTCATAGTCTTCTCCAAAAGGAAGAAGGTCCTTTGATGGCATGGAGGAAATTGGAACAGCATCAATTGGATTTTCGAGTGAGCTGGTCATTGGCTTCATTTTCTTCGCAGCCGAAGAATTTGACACAGCTGATGCCTTCCTTTTCTTCACTGCAGCTCGCTCTGCAGCCTTGGTCTTCTTCACATCAAATGCACATGGAAGAATTGGAGTTGGTGTAGGTGCAGATGGAGCTGAGGAATCTGGTTGATTTTCTTTAGGCACGACTGATGCAGTTGCCCTGACTTCTTTAGTTTCTTCAGGCGCACCACTAGTGGATGCCCTGGCAATTTCTTCAGCGGCTAGAATGGGATCATCAGCCCTGGAACTAGTATTTTCATCAGCAGCCTGAACTTCATCAGCGGTGCTGGCATGTTCTTCAGTCGGCTGAGCTGAGACTTCAGCCTGAGGAATTTCATGTTGCGTTGGGGAAGCAACATTGGTGAATTTCTTCGTCAGGTTGATGAATCTGACTTTGGCTCCTTGCCAATCAGCATAGTAGGCATCAAAGTCATTGCTGAGGGCTTGAATTTCAGACTGAGCCTGGAGAAGTTCCTCAGGTGTCATTCTGACAACGTTTTTCTTCAGGAGCTTCTCCTTTCTGTATTGAGCTTTCTTAATCTCTCTTGCCTTTTCAAACTTCCATTTCTCTTCAGTGATGAAATGGGTCAACATATGACTTTGTCCAGCGGTCAGATGAAAATCAGGCATTGGGGTGTTTGGATCCTTGTGCCAGAGATCAATATAATCGAGGATTTTCCTCGGATCCAACAGGAGTGGCACAGATGTGCCTTTGGCTCTAGCGGCCTTCACCTGTCTGTCTCTGATGTTTTCTGCAAGTTCATCATTAGAAGCTTCATCATTAGAAGGCACATGGAATGCGACCTGTTTCTTCTTTGGACTTGGCCGAGGACCTCGTCCAGCTGTTGCTTTGGTCTTCAGCAGATTCGGGCCAGATGATGACTATGGTGCAGCAGAGGAACTTGCTGAAACACCAGAGGCAATCGAGAAACCAGCAGTCCTTTGACATGTAGTCAGATGCACAGGAGCTGAGGACTTCGGTGGAGCAGTAGCAGTGTGAGGAATTTGCCGTGAGGGCGCTGTTGGTGAAGCACTTGGCTTACTAGCAGGCTTCTTTGGCATGGATTTCCTCGGTTTGACTGAGGCCTCAGTAGCAGTAGCAGTGGCAGAATCCTCATTGAATTTCTTCACTGCCTCCTTGGCTTGTCTTGCCAATTTGGCTTGGCGCTTAGCCCATTCTTCAGGAAAGTCCTCACCACGTTTGATGCTTGTGGGATCTTCTACTTGGCCAGGTGCCAATGGAGCTCTTGGGCATGGAGGATTGAGGGCGAATTTCTTCATGTACCTTGGAGTCACATATCTGTATTCCCTCCATTCCCTTACCCATCTCCGTTCAATCTTCTGAATGCGCACCTTGCGCTGATTTTTGTTTTCTTTGCCAAATTTTGCTTCATCAGGTGTGCAATAGTCAGCATAAATTTCCTCAGGGATTTCAAACGCAGTCATAACCTCAGGTTTCTTTCCTCCTTTCTGCAGCTTCTTACCGTCTGCCATATTCTTCAGTTGAGGAATTTGAACAATTGAGTTCTCCAAAGAAGTATGCAGTTTTTCTTCGAGGAACGCTGCAAATGAGTCAAGTTGATGAGAACCTAGTGATTCAGCAGCAGACATGAGTACCTGTGAACAGAGTACAGGTGCGAGGAATTCGGAGAGGTCATATGCGTTCTGAGAAGGTTTTTCGAAAAGAACAAGTTTTGAGGAATTTGACCAGATGCACCTTGAGGAATTTCACTAAGCGTTTTTGTCTTAGGTTCCAGAGCTGTACAGATCGAAGATCCACACAATTAGGGAATCTTGAAGAAAATGATTGCTTAGAGAAACAGTTCAAGATCTTATGATGTGTGTGGTGTTCATATGTGTGAAGATTTGAAGAATAAACACCTTTGAAGATTTTCAGGAAAGCTTGAGAATCAAAGCGAGTAATAAAAGTAACTTTTAATTACCCGAAATGAAGAACATGACGAACTGAGAAGAACAGATGGGAAGTTCGTCAGGTTAGATCTTCCTTGCCCTAGCTTGGCGGAGGAAGACAGCTACGACGGCGGCGGAGTGAAGATTTCCACGGTCGGCGTGAGTACGGCGACGACGAGGTCGAGGCAGCGAAGCTCTTCCTCACCGGCGATGATGGAGTAGCGGTGGCGCTAGGGTTTGAGGAGCTCGAGCGGGAGAGAGAGGTCGAGCGGAGTAAATGAAGTGAGGAAGGAGATAGGGGTATTTATAGATACGGTGAAAAACTGTTCGCCCGAAGATTTAGGACGAACGTGCCCCTGACTATTCTCCTTCTCACGACATGTGTCACCCACGTACTGTGTAGTGGAGATCGTGTACGATCGTGGGTGAATAGAATAATGCATCGTGGGATGCGGAACAGTTTGAGCGGCAAAACTGAAAATTTGGATAAGATTTGTTTTAAAGTTTTGTTCGCAATTTCTTCAGCTGACAAGGACACAGTGAAGATTTTGAACGAGTTTCAAATAGAACGCACATGAAGAATTTGTGAATAGATTGGGTTGAGTATAGCATAGAGGGGGAAGGGTCCGATCACATTCACTTAGCAAAAAAATAACTTGAAGAAATAGCTATAAGTGAATGCTGTAGAGGACATAAACTCACATATATATATATAGCCAATGAAGAAAAACGAAGGGAGCAGTGAAGATTTTGCAAATTTGAAGAATTTGAAAAACTGAAGAATTTCAAAACTGAGGAAAAACTCAAATTGAAGATTTTCAACTTTTTGTGGTGGCGTGACCCACCGTATAAGAATGATGATTTCAGACACCGCGTACAATTGTCGTAGGGTTCTGAGAATCAAATTCTTCATTAATTTCTTCACACTTAGAGTGTTATTCTTCATTGATTGAAGAAAAACGTTTCTTCATGTGTTGCACATCTAAGTCATCAATTTTGCATAAGTGTTAGGTTGTGTATCCTTTTCAAAGAACATTCGAAGATTCTAAGATATTTAGCTCACACCACAACTTGCTAAATCTCTTCTCATCCAAGGGCTTAGTGAAGATATCAGCTAACTGTTCTTCAATCTTCACGTGCTCGATGGAGATGTCGCCCTTCAACACATGATCACGAAGAAAATGATGACGAATCTGAATGTGCTTTGTCTTCGAGTGTTGAACTGGGTTGTGAGCAATCTTGATGGCACTCTCATTGTCGCAGAGGAGAGGCACATTCTTCACGTTGACGCCATAGTCCTTGAGCGTTTGCTTCATCCAAAGCAGTTGAGCACAGCAAGAGCCAGCAGCAATGTATTCAGCTTCCGAAGTAGACAGTGATACGCAGTTCTGTTTCTTCGAGGACCAACAGACCAAAGATCGTCCGAGGAAATGACAAGTACCAGAAGTTGACTTGAGGTCCACACGATCACCAGCATAGTCAGAGTCAGAATATCCAATGAGATCAAAAACAGAGCCCTTGGGGTACCATAATCCTAGTGTTGGTGTGTGAGCTAGATATTGAAGAATATGCTTCACAGCCTTATGGTGTGATTCCTTCGGTGCAGCTTGAAATCGGGCACACATGCAAACACTAAGCATTATATCTGGCCTAGATGCACATAAGTACAATAAAGAACCAATCATGGAGCGGTATACCTTGTGATCGAAGTCAATACCATTTTCATCAGTGCATAGATGGCCTTTTGTGGGCATAGGAATTTTGACGCCTTTGCAATCTTGCATGCCGAATTTCCTCAGTACATCTTTGAGGTATTTCTCCTGAGATATGAATATGCCATTGCACTGTTGACGAATTTGAAGACCTAAGAAGAATTTCAACTCTCCCATCATAGACATTTGATATTCTTCACTCATCATATAGGCAAATTCATCACTATAACGTTGGTCAGTACAGCCAAAGATAATATCATCAACATATATTTGGCACACAAACAGTTCACCATCATAAGATTTAGTAAAGAGAGTAGGGTCGAGTGAACCGGGTGTGAAGCCATTCTTCACGAAGAATTCCTTCAATGTATCATACCACGCCCGAGGGGCTTTCTTGAGGCCATAGAGGGCCTTATTAAGTTTGAAGACTTTGTCAGGATTCTTTGGATCTTCAAAACCTGGGGGTTGAGCAACATATACTTCTTCCTCAAGCTTACCATTGAGGAATGCACTTTTCACATCCATTTGATATAAGATGATATTATGATGATTAGCATAAGCAAGTAATATGCGAATAGCCTCAAGTCTAGCAACAGGTGCAAAAGTTTCATCGAAATCAATTCCTTCAACCTGTGTGTAGCCTTGAGCTACCAGTCGTGCCTTATTCCTTACCACAAGGCCATTTTCATCTTGCTTGTTGCGGTAGATCCACTTTCTGCCAATGATATTATGCTTGCGAGGATCTGGATGTTTGACCAGTTCCCAGACATTGTTGAGCTCGAACTGATGTAGTTCTTCTTGCATAGCCTGAATCCACTCCGGCTCCAAGAATGCTTCATCTACCTTAGTGGGCTCTGTGATAGAGACAAAAGCATAGTGCCCACAAAAGTTAGATAAATGTGAAGCTTTTGAGCGTGTGAGAGGACCTGACGCTTCAATGTCATCGATGATCCTGTCAACTTGTACTTCTTTTGCAATGCGAGGATGAGCTGGTTGTCGTCGAGGTATTTGATCATTTTCCTCAGCACCATTGTCTTCAGCATTATCTTCAGGTGTGTAAGCTCGACGTTCTTCGCGTACTGGAATGAATTCTTTAGCAAATTCTTCAGTAGGAATGACATCCTCAGTTGCCTTGAACTTGATAGAATCCTCAGCTGCTGGTTCATATTGGGTTTCTTGTCAGTGAGGAGTTCATAGGCTGTCTTCTTGAAGAATTTGTGAAGATATACTCTGTTGATGATGTGGCACGCAGTATCAATTGCATCAATCCAAAAACGATCAGGCGTTTTGTATTCATCAAGCATAGTGCGAGCCATCTCAACAAGAGTTCTGTTCTTGCGCTCCACGACGCCATTTTGCTGAGGAGTATAAGGAGCAGATAACTCATGGGTAATACCAAGTTCATCAAGATAGTCATCAAGACCGGAATTCTTGAACTCAGTTCCATTGTCACTTCGGATGTGCTTGATCTTCACACCAAAGTTGGTTGAAGCCCTCGAGGAAAATCGTTTGAAGACTTTCTGCACTTCATGTTTGTAAGTAACAATGTGTACCCATGTATATCGAGAGTAATCATCAACAATGACAAAACCATATAGAGATGCAGCATTAGTGACTGCTGAGTAATGATTAGGTCCGAAGAGGTCCATGTGAAGCAATTCGAATGGACGAGTAGTGGTCATGATAGTCTTTGCTGGATGCTTGGCTTTGGTCATTTTTCCAGCCTCACAGGCTCCGCATAAGTGATCCTTGAGGAATTTGACATTCTCAATGCCAATGACAGGCTTCTTCTTTGCAAGCGTGTGCAAATTCCTCGTGCCTGCATGACCAAGTCATCGATGCCATAGCCAGCCTTCTGAAGCTTTTGCAAGTAGACACACGGCTGGTTGTGGTCATGTAGAGAAATCAACAATATACAAATCTCCTCTCCTAAAGCCTTCGAAGACTTTGGAATTGTCAGCTTCCATAATCACAACACAGCGATACTTGCCAAAGACAACAACCATATCAAGATCACAAAGCATTGAGACTGACATGAGGTTGTATCCTAAGGACTCAACAAGCATGACTTTCTCCATGTGTTTATCCTTAGAGATCGCAACCTTACCAAGACCCAATACCTGACTTTTGCCTTTGTCAGCAAAGATGATGTGCTTCAGATGTGACGGTGATAAGGGAGCATCCATCAAAAGATTCTTGTCACCAGTCATGTGATTTGTACATCCACTATCGAGGACCCATTCAGTGGTTTTGGGTTGATCATCCTGCAGATGAATTAGTGTAACTTACAATCTCATATGCTTCCTCAATGAAGAATATGATATCAAGTTCATCAGATGAATTTCATCAAGAAGTAAACAGATATAGCAGTATGAGGACGTGTGAAATGAAAGTTCATTTCATCATGGTTAGCCTATGTCCTTTCAGGCAATTTTGTCAGGTCCCTAGCAAATTCTTCAGACGTTAAGGTACTTCTGGAGACCTGACCCTGCAGAAGAGATTAGTTCTTTTTCTTCACCACCCACATCTGAAGGGGTGGCAAAGAGTTCATCACTCTGCAAGCACCATACAAGAATGGTGGCATAGAAGCCAAACCACTTCATTTCACATAAGAGGGGTTAGGGTAAGCATATGAATAAGCAGAGAAATTCTTCGAGGACTTACGAACATAATGATTTGAAGAATAATGTGCATATTCGTGGCCCTTAGCTCTACCCTGCGAAACAGAGTTGTTAGCACCATGATAGTCATATGAGGACTTTGATCCATTTGAGGAATTTGATCCACGTGAGGAATTTGGTCCATATGAGGACTTGGATCCATATGAAGAATTAGGTCCATATGAAGAGTTTGTTCTGGGGTTCCTATTCTTCACAGGTGGTGTCATGAGGACATTCACCTGAAGACTTTCAACATAACTTTTGGGAACCCAGATTTTCTTCATAGGGGAACCGTTCCTGCAGTTAGTCCCAACATATCTAGCAAATACTTCACCATTCTGATTTTTGAACAGTTTATAGATGGAGTTAAATGACTCATCAGAAGAATGAGGAGATTCACATGTAAAGCCAGATAACATGGATGGATCAACTGGAGGTCCCTTTGTAGCAACCCATGAGGTTTTGGGGTACTGCTCAAGCTTCCAATATGTTCCATCGGCATTAAGTTTCCTCTCAAAGGCAATACCCTCTTTCCTAGGGTTTCTGTTGAGGATCTGCTTTTTGAGAACATCATAGAGAATCTGATGCCCTTTGAGGCTTTTGTACATGCCTGTCGTGTACAGTTCCTTCAGCCCTACATCGCCAGTGATACTAGCAATGTCCTCAGATGAGGAATTAGTGATAGCAGAGGTAGGTGAAGAATTTGTAACAGTTGAAGCATTTGAACATTCAGGTGAAGAATTAGCAGATTCACGTTCAATGCATTTTAAGCATGGAGGAACAAATTCTTCCTGAGAAGTGCTGATTTGTTGAGCAAGTAATGAATCGCGCTCCTTCTAAAGATCTTCATAACTCACTCTTAGCTTCTCAAGATCTTGCTTTCTTTGAAGAAATTCATAAGAAAGTTTCTCATGATTAGATAAGAGAGTGTTATGATGACTTTGAAGGTTATCAAACCTAGACTGAAGTCTCTGAAGATTTTCAGTCAGGGCTTTAGTGCGATCCATTTCTTCACCCAACATATCATCACTTTTGCCTAGCATGTTTTGAACCTTTTCAAAAGCCCTTTGTTGTTTTACAGCAATCTTTGCAAGTTTAGAGTAGCTGGGTTTGAGATTCTCATCAGATTCATTTTCACTAGATTCAAAGGAGGTGTATTTGAGTACCTTTGCACCTTTTGCCATGAAGCAATAGGTGGGAGCGTAGTCATCATTATGTTCATCAGGCTTGTCGGTGGGGTCAGTTTCTTCAGTGTTGAAGATGGACTTGCTAACGAAAGCAGTAGCGAAGGCCAGACTCGCCACACCATATTCGGATTCTTTAGACGCCTCCTCTTCGTCATTTTCCTCAGATTCAGCTTCAGAGTCCATTTCCTTGCCAATGAATGCCCGAGCCTTCTTGGAGCTGCTCTTCTTGTGAGATGAAGACTTCGAGGATTTTGATGACGAAGATTTTGACGATTTCTTCTTCTTCTTCGCATCATCAGAACTGTAATCCTTGTATTTCTTCTTCTTCAATTCCTTTTCCCACTAAGGACAATCTTGAATATAATGACCAGGTTTCTTGCATTTGTGGCACAGCCTTCTCTTATAGTCATTTGATGAGGAATCACTGCTTCTTGAGGATTTTCCAAAGCGACCATGTCTTGAGAACTTCTGGAATTTCTTCACGAGCAGTGCTAGCTCCTGGCTCAGTTCTTCAGGATCACCAAGGCTACTACCAGAGTCCTCACATTTAGATTCAGACACAACCTTGGCCTTCAGGGCATGTGGTTTGCCATATCTCGAACCATAGAGATCTCTCTTTTCAGCAAGCTGGAACTCGTGAGTATTTAGCCTTTCGAGGATATCGGCAGGATCAAGAGACTTGTAGTCATCCCGTTCTTGTATCATCAGACCCAGAGTATCAAATGAGGAATCAAGCGATCTCAATAGTTTCTTCACCACCTCAAGGTCAGTGATGTCAGTGGCACCGAGGGCTTGAAGCTCATTTGAGATGTCAGTGAGGCGATCGAAGGTTTGTTGGACATTTTCATTGTCGAGTCTTTTGAAGCGGTTGAAGAGATTCCGAAGAACATCAACTCGAGAGTCACGCTGAGTTGAGACTCCTTCATTCACTTTGGACAGCCTATCCCAGATAAGCTTAACAGTTTCCAAAGCACTCACTCTTCCATACTGTCCTTTACTCAGATGGCCACATATGATATTCTTCGCTTGAGAATCGAGTTGCTTGAATCTCTTCACATCGGTAGCGTTCAGTGAGGGTGAAACAGAGGGAACACCATTTTCCATAACATACCAGAGATCGTTGTCAATTGCCTCGAGATGCATTCGCATCTTGTTTTTCCAGTAGGGGTAGTCCGTCCCATCAAAGGTAGGACACCCAGCCGAGACCTTGATCATACCTGCGGTCGACATAACTAAAACTCCAGGCGGTTAAACCAAAATCACACAGAACAAGGGAGTACCTTGCTCTGATACCAATTGAAAGTGCGTTATGTCGACTAGAGGGGGGGGGGTGAATAGGCGATTTTTTTGAATTCTTCACTGAGGAATTTACCGGTGAGGAAATTCCTTAGCGAAGAACTATTAGCAGCGGAATAAGTACTGAGAAGTAGGCATAACATAATGCAAGCATGGTCATCATGATGAAATGAAGACTAGCATAGAGTACAGAAAGCATAATCACAGGATAACACAAGATGAAGACAAACAGACTGAAGAAATTGAACTGAGGAAATTGAGAAAGTCTTCAGTCAAAGTCTTCAAACACAGATATGAACAAACACTCAACACAGTAATGAGGAAATGAAAGGGTTGAGGAAATAGAACCAGTAGGTTGGTGAAGACATTTGGTAGACCAGTTCCAACTGCTGTCTCAGTTGTACGTCTGGTTGGAGCGGCTGAGTATTTAAACTCGAGGACACGCAGTCCCGGACACCCAGTCTCTGAGCATGCAGCTCAGGACACCCAGTCCTCACCGTATTCTCCTTGAACTAAGGTCACGCAGACCTCGTCCAATCACTCGTGGTAAGTCTTTAGGTGACTTCCAAACCTTCACAGACTTGGTCACTCGGCGATCCACAATTCCTATTGGATGCTCTAGACCTTGACGCCTAACCGTCTGGAAGAAGCACAGTCTTCAAAGGTAACAAGCGTCGGATCCACAAAGGACCAATTTCTTCAGTGATGCTCAATCACTTTGGGGTTTCTAGTTGTTTGGGTTTGGGATTTTCCTCACTTGATGATTTTCGCTCAAAGTCCTCGGAGGATGGGTTGCTCTCAAATGACAAGTGTCAAGTTCTCTCGGAGCAGCCAACCAGCTAGTGGTTGTAGGGGGCGGCTATTTATAGCCTAGGGAGCAGCCCGACATGATAAGACATAAATGCCCCTCAATGATATGACCGTTAGGTGGATAAGATATTTTGGGACAGCTGGCGCGCAGCATAGCAACGGTCGGAAATTTGACTCTCAAATTCCTCAGGGCTATCATGTTCCTCACTGTGTAGGTAATTCGCACTGGCGAATTACTAACTCCTCAGTCAGAACAAATTCATCAGCGACCAGAAGAACTTCGTCTCTATCACTGAAGAAAGTGACTGAACAGTATGAGATTTCCAAAGGCTTCACTCGAAGGGATTGGTAGGTGTAGGATTTTGAGTTGAGCATCACATGGAAATTTTTCCTTAGTATTTCCTCGACCCCCTTTAACAGTACGGTGTTTCCTATGACTCAAGAAGGAGAAAATGAAACTATGAAAACAAAAGTCTTCACGCTTCATGTTCCACAAATGAATACCAAGTCTTCAAGGTCACACCAATTTCTTCACTTTCAAAGTCTTCAGAAAGTCTTCAGAATATCAAAGTCTTCAGTTGAAGAACTTCATTTTTAGGGGTCGACTTTCTCTGTAAATATCAAACTCCTCATAGACTTATAGACCTGTGTACACTCACAAACGCATTAGTCCCTTAACCTATAAGTCTTCAATACAACAAAATCACTAAGGGGCACTAGATGCACTTACAAGCGTGCACTCAGGGATGTATACGCGATGGAGCCAGTTGCCCCGAAGTTCAATCCATGGTCCTCTTGCCCGATCACCTTTGACCGAAGGGACCACCCCACCAGCATTTGCCATGGTGGGTTCCCCGCATTGGTTCTAGACCCAATCGTCGATGGATTTCATCTCACCAGAGTCCTGATGGACGGCGGCAGCAGCCTAAACCTGCTTTATCAGGACACGGTGCGCAAAATGGGCATAGACCCCTCAAGGATTAAACCTACCAAGACGACCTTTAAAGGCGTCATACCAGGTGTAGAAGCCAATTGTACAGGCTCAGTTACACTGGAAGTGGTCTTCGGATCCCCGGATAACTTCCGAAGCGAGGAGTTAATCTTCGACATAGTCCCGTTCCGCAGCGGCTATCATGCCTTGCTCGGACGTACCGCGTTTGCAAAGTTCAACGCGGTGCCGTACTACGCATACCTCAAGCTCAAGATGCCAGGCCCTAGAGGAGTCATCACGGTCAACGGAAACACTGAACGCTCCCTCCGAATGAAGGAACATACAGCGGCTCTCACGGCAGAAGTACAAAGCAGCCTTTTAAGGCAATTCTCGAGTCAAGCTGCCAAGCGGCCGGACACAGCTAAGCGTGCCTGGAGTAACCTACAACACGACCACCCGGCACGTTCCAAGCACGCGTAGCAGTGCGGCCCCAACCCCAGCCCCTGTAAAACATTAAGACAGACCCTTCGCATACTCCATTACGCTCTGAAGATACCATGGGCATGGGGCAAGGGGCTCGACCACAATAAGCCCAGACTGCGGCTCAACCGCACCAGGGGCTCTTAAGTGTGTCATTTCTTTTTCTTTTCCTTTTATTTTTTACCTACAGGACTCCGTTCGTCAGAGGCCCTCTCCGGCAGCAGACATGCCGAACCCACGATGCAACAGCGAGGGAAGGAGAAAGGCTACAATGAAAACCTAGGTGGTCTCCATCATGAGCGTTAAATCTGTTTTATGCATTATTCCGTAGCCTACCCCTGGAGGGGGACATGTTAAACAGTCCCATCCCTTGCTTACCGCACCACTTGTATCGTCCTGCACTTACAGCAGTTTTTATTGAATAAAGCAATGCAGCACATTTTTGCTTCTAATTGCATTTCTTTCTTACACATATGTTCATCTATGACATGTTGCATCCGTACGTTTTGGTACGGCTAAATACACTAGGGGCTTATGTTTCCCGCGCTATGGTGTGATAAGTCCGAACACTTTCACAAGTGCGGCACCCCGAACTTATAGCATTATATGCATCGGCTCCGAATCATGTTCTTGGGTCAATAGTTGGGTTTGCCCGGCTCCCATGTTTTGGTACCTTACGTTCCGTTTTATCGGCTAAGGTAGCACTGGGAGAACCACTACGATTGCGCCCCACTTGAGTTGGGTTAACGCCTCAGTGGAGAAAGCTAAAACTGACCGTCATGATGAGGCGAGAGCTGGTCGCTGTTCGAGAGGTTCTTTGCGAGTCCCTAAAGACTTATGCCGCTTCGAGCGAGGAGCCGGATTCTGTCCGGCCAAGGCGTGGATAGCGCCCCAAATTCGGCCTTCCAAAAACTAGGGGCTTCGCCGAAATTTAAAATTATAGAATTCTACGGCTAAGTGAGAGTGTTGAAGCATTATAAGTCCGGTTGCCTTGTTCGTTGTGTTGAGCACCTCTCTAGATGGACCCAAAAATGGGAACAAGAGCGCTCGAGTTTATCCCGAACACCCCAGCACTCGTGGCATGGGGGCTGAAGCCGACGACTTGCCATCTCTCAGATTTGATAAACAGCCGCACAGAAGGTAATATTTTAAATTAACAAGCGTTGCTTAACGCATATGAACCAAGTTTTCAGCGCACAGGATAACAAAATGCGAGTCTACTCAAATATTACATCTTTGGAGCACTCACCCGCAATAGTGCGGGCGCCCTTCAGCACACTCCTATAATACATCTCGGGCGTGCGATGCTCCTTGCCCTCTGGTGGGGGGGGGGTCCGTCACAAGATTCTAGGCATCCATCTTGCCCCAGTGCACCTTTGCGTGGGCAAGGGCCCGACGCGCACCTTCAATACAGGCGGAGTGCTTGATGACTTCAACCCACGGGCACGCATCCACCAGCCGCCGCACCAGGCTGAAGTAGCTCCCAGGGATGGCCTCCTTAGGCCACACCCGAACTATGAGGCCCTTCATGGCCTGTTCGGCCGCCTTGTGGAGCTCGACCAGCTGCTTCAGCTGGTCGCTAAGGGGCACCGGATGTTCGGCCTCAGCATACTGAGACCAGAAGACCTTCTCCGTCGAGCTCCCCTCCTCGGCCCGGTAGAATGCGGCAGCATCGGACACGCTGCAAGGAAGATCTGCGAACGCTCTTGGAGAGCTCCGAATTCGGGTAAGCGACAGGTAATTAACACTCACATGCTTACTTTGCATGAAAAATGCCTTACCCGCTGCTATTTTCTTTACCACCTCGATCTCCTGGAGGGCCTTGTAGGCTTCGGCCTTAGCGGCTTTGGCACTCTCAAGAGCCGTTGCAAGCTCAGACTCTCGAGTCTTCGAGTCACGCTCCAGGCTCTCATGTTTCCTCACGAGATCCTGGAGCTCTTGCTGTACCTCCGCCACCCGCGCCTCCTATTTCTCTCGCTCGGTGCGCTCCGCAGCCGCATTGCGTTTGGCCGCGGCCACCGCCTCCTTCTGAGTCGCCACCTCGTTAGTGGCCCCTACAATACCCCAGTTATCCTTGTCATTTTTCTTGCAACCAAATCCTTTTCTGTAAGGTACAATTTTCATAAGGTATTACTCACCTTCTTTTTCCTCGAGCTGCTTCTTGGCATGGCCGAGCTCGTTCTCGGACCACTCGAGGTTTTCCTTCAAAGTTTTGACCTCCGCAGTCATTGCAGCAGAGGTCAGCAGCACAACCTGCAATCCCATATTGACATATTTTCATGACTCCTGCGTTTATCTTTCTAAAGATCCTCAGTCCGGCTTTTCTTTCCGAACACCGAACCGAGCATCAGGGGCTACTGTCTATGCGGTACCATTTTACATATATTGAAATTCTTACCTCAAAGCCTGTTAGAAGGCTGCTGCAGGCTTCGGTCAGCCCGTTCTTGGCGAGCTGAACTTTCTGAATCACCGCACTCATAACATTGCGGTGTTCCTCTTCAATAGAGGCGCTATTGAGCGCCTCTAGCAAATTATCCGGCACCTCCGGTTGGACGGAGGCAGCTGGCGTCGCGGTCTTGCCATTCTTACGAAGGGGTCGCCCGCCGGACTCCGGAGCCACTATGGATTCCGGGGCTGAGTCCGGTGCAAAGTTCGGGAGGTTGTCCTGTGACACCTCTGGGGACCTCTCCTCCTGGTGGGTCCCTTCCTGGGATCCCACCTCGGCATCGTCCGCATCACGGGGGGTGGAGGCAGTCGGAAGAGAATCCATATCCGACGCCCCTAAGGACCCGCTCGACGAAGTGGGGAGATCATCCTTAGGTGGACTGCAGGGTTGTATGCGGCATTAGAAAGACATAATGTGGCGGAAAACGAAAACCTTGAAGTTATTCGGGAGTCCGGATACTTACGATCTCGCCAGAGGCTTGGCCCTTGGAGGCCAGTCCTCGTCGTCGTCACTGGCGTTGGCGGAACAGTCCGGGGGAAGAGTTTTTCCCCTCTTGGACCCTTCGGCCTCCCTTGTTGGGGAGGCCTTCCTTTTCTTCCCTCCCCCCACTGGGGGAGAGGCTTTCTTCTTCTCCTCCTCGCCTTGGTGGGAGGAGTCGGCCTCGGATTCATCATCCGATAGCACCTGAAAACGGGAACTCTTCCGAGTCCCCGTGGCCTTCTTCTTGGCCTTCTTCTCCGGCACCACGTGGGGTGCTGGAGCCAGCAGCCCCGTTAGGCGGGCGTCAGCTGGGTCCTCTGGCAATGGGGCCGGACAGATAGCCTGTGCGGCCTTCTTCAGCCAGTCCTGTCAAAGGAAAGGGAGTTTATATCCCGCATAGAGTCAAACTATGAATAACAAGCGTCCCGTAAAGGACAATATCACTTACCTCGTCAGCTGGACGCTGCGAGCTGAATTCGCGATCTTTGGTAGCGGATGCGGGAGCCTCGGCGCCCTTGAACAGCACCTTCCAGACCTCTTCGTACGTAGTGTCGAAGAGCCCATTCAAAGTCTGGTGCTGCGCCGGATCGAACTCCCACATGTTGAAGCCCCGTCGTTGGCACGGGAGAATCCGGCGGAAGAGCATGACCTGGACTACGTTGACAAGCTTGAGCTTCTTGTCCACCAGCTTCTGGATACAGACTTGGAGTCCGGTCAGCTCCTCCGAATCCCCCCAGATCCGGCCACTCTCTTTCCAGGATGTGAGCCGTGTAGGGATACCAGATCTGAATTCGGGGGCCGCTGCCCAATCAGGGTCACGCGGCTCGGTGATGTAGAACCACCCCGATTGCCACCCCTTAATGGTTTCCACGAAAGTACCCTCCAGCCACGTAACGTGGGACATCCTGCCCACCATGGCGCCTCCGCACTCCGCTTGGCTGCCCTTCACAACCTTCGGCTTGACACTGAAGGTCTTGAGCCACAAGCCGAAGTGGGGCTGGATGCAGACGAAGGCCTCGCACATGACGATAAACGCCGAGATGTTGAGGATAAAATTCGGGGCCAGATCATGGAAATCTAGGCCATAGTAGAACATGAGCCCCCGGACAAAGGGATGAAGTGGGAAGCCCATTCTGCGGAGGAAATGGGGAAGGAATACTACCCTCTCATGGGGCCTAGGGGTGGGGATGAGCTCTCCCTCATCGGGGAGCCGATGCGCGATGTCGCTGGACAAGTATCCAGCGCTGCGCAGCTTCTGGATATGCCCCTCCGTGACGGAGGAGGCCATCCACTTGCCTCCCGCTCCAGACATATTTGGAGAAGGTTGAGGTGAGATGTGCGGGCTTGGGTGCTAGAGCTCGAGTTCGCAGAGATGGATAAGCCAAGGAGGACGAAGGCGCAGGTAAAAAGGTTGGATCTTTATCCCCTTATATGGGCGGACGGAAACATGCATCCCCACCAGCCTGATAAAACTCGCTTATCTCCCAAGCGCCGCAATCAATGGCACGGTTGGGTTACCCATGTCCGTATTGATGGGAATCCCGAATAAGGGGAACACGATCTCTGCTTCGACAAGACGTGCCAAGGAAACCGCCTCGTTAAACGCGCTGAGATGGAACAATAAAAACAATTTGAAGGCTTGGTAGTGGTGTGACGTTATGCCACAAAATACGTCAGCAGATTGAACTTGTGTAATATTATTCTCTCTACGGTTGTATGTGGAATTTATTTCGCAGAGCCGGACACTATCCTGGTGTTCACAATCTTCTATAAATTATTCGGAGGAGGAACCCGCCTTGCAATGCCGAAGACAACATGCGCGCCGGACTCATCGTCATTGAAGCCTGGTTCAGGGGCTACTGAGGGAGTCTCGGACTAGGGGGTGTCCGGATAGCCGAACTACCATCATCGGGCGGACTCCAAGACTATGAAGGTACAAGATTGAAGACTTCGTCCCGTGTCCGGATGGGACTTTCCTTGGCGTGGAAGGCAAGCTTGGCGATACGGATATGTAGATCTCCTACCATTGTAACCGACTCTGTGTAACCCTAGCCCTCTCCAGTGTCTATATAAACCGGATGGCTTTAGTACATAGGACGAACAACAATCATACCATAGGCTAGCTTCTAGGGTTTAGCCTCCTTGATCTCGTGGTAGATCTACTCTTGTAACCCACATCATCAATATTAATCAAGCAGGACGTAGGGTTTTACCTCCATCAAGAGGGCCCGAACCTGGGTAAAAACATCGTGCCCCTCGTCTCCTGTTACCATCCGCCTAGACGCACAGTTCAGGACCCCCTACCCGAGATCCGCCGGTTTTGACACCGACAGTCACTATGTTTTATTCCTATGCATGACAGTTATTGTAAACAATGGAACTGAACATGTAGAGCAAGAGAGACGAGCCTTGCATGGCAATAAAATTTCATGCAGACGTCGCTCCATGGCAGGCGCAAAGGCAACCCCCCCTCCACGCATTTCGGATTGTAATCGAGAGGAAAATATCTGTTCTGAGGGGGATTCAGAAGGAGAAGACAACTCCTATTTACCCCCTGAGGTCTTCGCTCTAACTTAGCATGATGATGTTGGTTATATCATGCATATGGTGGCTTGCATTGCTTACTTTATAGATCAAATATGTCATCTTAGTTTAGACATCCTTTGTGCGAATGCCATCTATTTAGTTTATTCATCATTTATGTGAATTATGCAACGCCATCTTGTTTAGCCAGGCATCATATATGTGAATTTTGCAATGCCATCCTGCTTAGCCAGTCATCTTATATGTAAATTATATCAGGACATCCTTTTTTTGCATTACATATTACATTTGTCAACAATGTTAGTACATTCAACTGCTCTTTGTGTGCATCAACCATTTGACACGGTGATGGCAAATTCTGGAGTGAAAACAAGGTCTTCAAAGCAGACTATGCTATCTGACGAAGCGCATATCTCGCTAGTTACAGGTAGCTCCTGAGAGGAGGATTCAGAGACACATGACCACTCCT
>NC_057798.1:682454629-682592506 GCF_018294505.1 Triticum aestivum | reverse complement strand
GTGCGTATGGTGTCTCGCATTGCTATGTCATTTGATTAGTTTAGACATGCTTTGTGTGAATGCCACCTATTCAATGTCTAATTACCATATATGTGAATTATGCATTGCCATCTTGTTGCAAGACATTATATATGAGAATTATACAATGCTATCTTGTTGCAAAGGCATTATATATGTGAATTATGCAATGTCATGCTGTTTAGCCAATCATCATGTATGTGAATTATATCATGCTATCATTTTTTTTGTATTACGTGTTCCATTTATCGACAACGTTTGTATATTGAACTACTCTTCCTGTGCATCAGCCATTTGAAGCGGTGATGGAAGTATCTGGAGTGAAAACAAGGTATTCAGAGCAGACAATGCTACCTGCTGAAGCAGACATCTTGCTGGTTATAGAGAGCTCCTCAAAGGAGGATTCAGAGACTGATGACCAGTCCTATTTCCCCCCTGAGGTCTATGCTCAAACTTGGCAGGGTTATATTACCCATGTCATGCATGTTGTCTTGCATTCCTTAGTTTTTACATCATATATGGATTGCCATCTTCTTACTTTCTTACTATATAAATCATATATTTGAATTATATCATGTCATCATGTTTACATAGTACATACACATCATCTATCTGAATTATGGCATGGCAACCCATTTAATAAAGACATCATATAGTTATATCATCTCATCCTGTTTAGTGTTTACAGTCATCATATTTTGAATTATGGCATTATATCCATGAATGTATGTGAATTATGGCATGCCAACCTATTTATAAACACATTATATAGTTATGTCATGTCATCCTGTTTACATAGTCTCATATTTTGAACTATGTCTTTCCATCTTTTTTAGCTAGCCATCATAATGTGAAATTGTGTCATGCTATCCTGTTTAGTTAGCCATCATATGTGTGAACTTGTGTCATGCTATCCTGTTTGGTTAGACAACATAAATATGAATTATTTCATGCCCTATTTTATTCCCCACTATCCATTGCACCTGTCTATCATACAATGTCTATACTTTCAATTAATTTTCTTGTTTATCATCCATTTGAATTGGAGAGCGTGATGGCAGTATCTAAGGGAGTAACAACACGGTCTTCAGAGAAGATAGTGCTACCAGTTGATGCAGATAGAACCACGGTTGTACTTGCCCAAGGACCAGATCCACCACACATAACGCAGACTCTCGCAGATTGTACCCCTACCCAGTTGGACAGAGAACCAGCTACACCCCTTCTAACCCCAACCCCGGCAGATAGTAACCCAGTTCCAGTTGACACAACACCGTCTCCACCACAGAGCACCCAAACACGAGCAGTTAGTAAGGGAACTGCAGTGCCCAAAACACGAGGACCACCACTCCAAATCCCAACTCAACGCTTAAAGGAGAAGATGATTTGTTCTCAGGTCAGGTTCTGTAGCTATGGTTCATACTCCTTTGCTCTTGCATTACTGTATTTACTCATGCCAACTATTTTCAAATTTGAAGGATGAAATTGAAACTCCAATGGCGCAACGTGTATGTTTTAAACCTGTTTCTTTAACTGGTTTGTTGTTGTAACCTGCTCTATGTTGATTTCGGTTTCAATTGAATAAACAGTTATGTTCTCATGTCATGCACATTACAAGTGTTATTATTGCTCTATAGTTACCCACACTTATATTCTGTCTATTCTGCTTTGTCTTGAACATATATTATTTGAACTGTGTCTCTATCTTGATTTGGCAACAAAAACTAGAATGATATAAACCATAAAGTGACCATGGTACATAGATATATGTTTGTTTCATGCTGTTATCCTGTCCACTTTACTACTGAACTCATTTACCAAAATGAGTTTCATATACAACATGGTAAACATGTGATGTGTCTGCTTGTTTCTCTTTTAGAATGCGGACAAAATATTGGAGAACAGTACCGCGTTATCCAATGGTAAAGGAAGTAATGCAGATAAGGTTCAAGATAGTGAGACATCCCTATTGGTCTCCAAGAAAGCTGATAAAAACTATCTTGACAACAATGAGAGAACCCAAAAGTCCTGTCTTGATGTAGTGTTCGAGTTACTAGCCACTATTGCTGGCACAAGCTCTTCGAACTCGCTACCTGAATTAGTTCGTCTTCTTGAGTCTCAACTTCAAGTTGAAAGCCATCGATCAGATGTGCTGTGACAGGAAGCTGAAGGACTGAGGAAGTCCATGCAGAATTCAGATGCATATTTCCTGGTGCAACAGCAAGCGCTGGAGGATTTAAGTGCCAAACAAGAGAAAGTTAATAATCTTGATAAGCATCTTGCCAGCATTATGGGTACCCAGGATATTGTTTCTTGAGATCTTCTGAAGTGGTTTTAGTTCTGGATTTGTTTTGCTGCGGCATTTATTTGCGCTGGTCGCCAACTTTGACAACCAGTGTATATGATATGCTGCTTTGTTCCCTATATTTGCACTGGTGGCGAACTTTGATGCCTAGTGGATGTAATATGTGTAATAGCCGTGATAGCCTAGCATTAGTTGCTTGCTTTTTTATTTCCTTGCTGTTTTGTTTATTTGTTTGCTTGTAGTAATTGTAGTTCTTTTTCCGCGGTTTGCTAGTGGCTGCAATAAACTATTTTTTAAAACTAGGCTACAATAACCATGGGCTAATATTTACTGTAGTGACACTAGGCCTCCTACTAGCCATAGAAATAGTGGGCCTTCTATGGGCCATAGAAACAATGGGCCTTCTACGGGCCGTAGAAACAATGGGCCTTCTACGGGCCGTATCATCAATGGGCCTTATACGGGCCGTATGATCGATTGGCCAAACATGGGCCAAACAAACCACATTATGGCCGTAAACGGGCAAGAGTTGGAATCGTCCGTTCATGGGCCGACCATAACGGGCCATCATTAATAGGCTGTATTTTATGATGCTATGAAAATGGCCCAACGTATTAACGGACCACAAATGGGCCGATTGTAACCACGGGCTGAATTTGGCCCACAAGCAGAAAATGACAGTAACAAGCCGTAAAAATGAGCCCAGGGAATAAATGGGCTCTGAGAAGGCCGAAAGATAACATGGGCTGGAAATGGCCCAACGGAATAATAGGCCGTTAATGGGTTTACGGTGATACGCTATTCATTACGGGCCAGTTTCACCACGGGCCGTTAATGGGTGTAAAGTGATACACTGTTCATTATGGGCCAGTTTCACCACGGGCCGTTAATAGGCCAAGAGTTACAAAGGGCCTCATATGGGCCGAAAGACGTCATGGGCCAGAAGTGAAAACGGGCTGGAATCATATTGGATGGCCCAGATGACGCTACTGGACCTAATTTGGATAGGGCGTAACGGGCCTTGGGTTAGCGGGCTGTAAATGGGCTATATGCGAACAGGACGTTAACAGGCTTCCATGGGCCGGCCCGCCACCTTTTGACCAAGTCAAACGGGCCGGCCTTTTCATAGGAATGGTCCTCTGTTGGGCCGTGTCACGTGTCGACATATCATAGGCGCTTTCTGTCCAATGAGTGGATGACATCTGTCCCAACGATGAGCCGACACGTGTTTCCTCCAGCCAATGATGATTTTACACGTGGAAAATCCCCATTGGTCGGGGCTCTTAATGGGTTATCAGATCTAAAACCCGACCCGATAGCTTAACGGCGTTCCGTTACGGTGGATGCCTTCTCGTGTCGGTCACCCTCGACGAAAGCACTTCTGTGACGCGCGATTCAAATGGACTTGTCACTTGGGCATGCCCTTGATTTTCACCCAAGTGACCTATCTGCCTCTCATCCAACTCCATTTCTTTATAAAACCCTAGAATGGCCCATTGGATATTTTTCATAAGTGAAAATATGCATTTTCTTTCTGAAAGCTCATTTCAGAAATTAGAGCTCCAAAGCAACCCCAATTTTTATAGCTCCAAAAATCCTGAGATAATTCCTGAATTTTCTTTGAACCTTGGCCCACCTCCTTGAGTAAAAATATTGCATGACTTTTTGTACTATTTTTGCTACAGAAAATCTTTTCTATCCTGGCCCAAAAATGCACTTTGTACAACAAGTGCATTTTCCTTAATCTTTTGGAGCTAATGTTTCTTGAGCTTAGACACCCTCCTAAGAAACCCTTAACCCCAGGAGATCAGACCTAAGAGCCTTCTAGAAGCTAGCCAAACTTGGTGACCAAGTTTCTGTCCAGAAACTTGCCAACAAGCTTGAGTCACTTCTGGTTGGCCTGGGTTCGAGTCTTCAGCTTTCCTAGACGTATCTCTGCGTGAACTTTAGCCCAGACAAGGTTTGGCAGCGTTTGAGCATTGTCTTGGCCATTCCAGGGTCATGATCGCATGTGGACACGAGGCCTGGAAAGTGTCTGACGCGCTCTGCGTCGTGCCACTACCTCTGTTCGGCGCATGCTCGAGCCAGAGCTCCCCGATGACTGCCGCACCGTGCCACAACCTTCTTCTCATTTCCATTGACCTCTCCCTAGCGCTCGCCGATGCCGGAGACGCCGCAGCGAGCACGGGCGCATTGCGGCCAAAAGCCACAGTGCACCCGTGCCCCTGTCTTCTTCTCCCCTCCTCCCTGTGCTCGTTCGCGAGCATGGACAACCTCCGCGTGATCGCTGAGCTTCTCGCTCCCCTCATCACCTCCCGTCTCTCTGTCTTCCAGACAACTCCGGCGATGCCACGTACCCCCTTCCCCCTCCGGCTATAAATTGAGCCCTCCCCTCCGTTCCAGCGCCACCCATAGCACCATCCAACCTTCACACACATGCAGCATAACCGCAGCCCGACCGGGAAGGCCTCCAGCCGCCGTACTCGACCTGAGCTCGCCGGCGACAACCATAGCTTAGCCACCCCGTCCACGACCTCTTGGAGCCCAACCAACCACCTAGGCGCATCCCTGGAGCCTCTATGGTGACGTCCCAAAGCCGCAGAGCCCCTAGAACAGCCCCTCGCCTTCGCCTTCTTCCTCTTCGGCAAGACCCGACCGCTGCTGCCGCTTGCGAGGTTGATTGCGAGAAGCTCCGGCTGTCTCTCGTCATGGCACGGGTACAGGCAGGTGCGCTGTAGCCCTCTCTCCAATCCTATCCCTCCAGCTTAGCCCAAGAACCCCTCCTCGCCGGCGTGAGCTCCGGTGAAACGCTGTGCGTTCTGTTTCTCTTACCCTCCCCTCTCTTCTGACCGGTGGGGCCCTATGTCTGCCTCTCCACTCGCACCCGAAGCAGTACGAGTGGAGGCGTAATTTTTCTTTACGCCATCGACGTCACCCCCTGGTTTTCTTTTTTTTTCAAATTAATTCAAATATTTTGACCAGAACTTTGACCATGAATATCTCGTAGCCTATAAGTCCAAATGAGTTGATTCTTTTTGCATTGTTTTTGTTACAAAAAACTCTAGCAGCAAACCAAAGTGTGGATTTTTCCTTGCTGCCTAGAATTTCTGGTGATTTTCAGAGTGGTCATTGATAGTCTTTTTTGTGGTTTTTAAATATTTTTAGAGGGAGAGACTTGTCTTGAAGCTATCCAGGAGGAGTGTGAACCTCCTCTGCACTAAGGCAAGCCATAATTACATTTGGATGGTGTCATCTCAATATCTATGATTTTCTACTTGGATATGAGCTAATTTTCATGCATTTAAAATAGTTAAATAATTATGATCTAATGCTTAGTTACTTTGTCATGCTTGTTATGCTTGTTTTAGTTACTGGTTGATTGCATGCAGTAGTTTAATCAAGTAGAGTAAAGTTTTTGGCTTAACGATAATGCTTTGATAAATAATGGTAGTTTATTTTGATAATTAAAATTTTGATATAAAAGATAAGTGACTAAAAATGAGTTTTGATAATAACCAGTGTAGTAACATCAGTAGTTTTGTTGATGAGTAGTGCATGAAAGTTATTTCTGTGATGTTGATCTGTTCTTATGAGTTGCATACTGAGCATATCAAATAGTTGCATGATCATGGCATCATATGACTTGTAGTGAGTTTATTTTCAAGTTAAACCTGATAATAATCCAACTTTAATATAACGTTGATCAAGTCATGGTGCCTCTGAATCGGGTTCTTTTCAGTGCGACCACATTTACCTTTATGGGGGGTCTTGGTTCGATCCTTTATCACGCCTCTTACCGGTGCTTCCAATGAGGAAAGGTTATGGGTGTGCGGTAACCTGGCCCGATAAGTAGACATAACCTTGTGTGCTCGTTTGTTTTTATGGTACCTTGTCCCCGTTTGGGACCGTTTGCCACGACGGTGGCCGAAGATGCCTTTGGTAGGCATGGGCCACCCATGACTTAGCCCTGAGAGGGAGTGAGTCGGAGTGGCCGGGAGAGTGTCATGGCAAGGGAAGGGTTTTGTCGGAACTCTGTGGTCCACCAGAATGGGAGTGCGAGGCCCTTGAGTTCCGTAGTGTGGGTAAAGTGCGCTAACCTCCACAGAGTGTATTTTAATCTATCGATAGCCGCGTCCTCGGTTATGGACACAACTCGGTAGTAAGTCACACCCTGGATCAACAATTTTAATTAATCTTGCACAATAAGTATTTATTGTTGGCACTGGTTTCATGATGATTCGTGGATCATGTGATGAGCGCAAGTGGTTGGCTTCAGTTATGATCTGGGTATGATCACCGTTTTGTTATAGTGGTAACCCGTCTGGTAAGCGAGTCCGAGGGACTCAGTGCACATGTCGGTTTTGTTGCATCCGTAGTATCACTTGCATTGCATTAAACCTGATTAATTGTCATGATATTGCTTATCATTGTGCTTATGTTTGTTGTGATCTTGCAAGTACATTCAATGTACTGACCTGGCATGTCATGCCAGCTTTTAGGAAAGACTGATCGGATCGGAGAGCTTCTCACGTCTAGCATCGTGTCCACGTCGGTGTCTGATACGTCTCCAATATATCTATAATTTTTGATTGTTCCATGCTATTATATTATCTGTTTTGGATGTTTAATGGGCTTTACTATACACTTTTATATTATTTTGGGGACTAACCTATTAACCGGAGGCCCAGCCCAAATTGTTGTTTTTGCCTATTTCAGTGTTTCACAGAAAAGGAATATAAAATGGAGTCCAAATAGAATGAAACCTTCACGAGAGTTATTTTTGGAACAAACGCATCCAGGAGACTTGGAGTAGACATCAAGGAAGCAATGAGGTGGCCACGAGGGTCCAGGGCGCACCCTACCCCCTGGGCGCGCCCCCACCCTCGTGGGCCCCTCGTGGCTCCCCTGACCGACTTCCTTCGCCTATATATATCCATATACCCTGAAAACATCGAGGAGCACAATAGATCGAGAGTTCTGCTGCCGCAAGCCTCTGTAGCCACAAAAAACCAATGATGACCCTGTTTCGGCACCCTGCCGGAGGGGGGATCCATCACCGATGGCCAGCTTCATCATCCCAGCGCTCTCCATGATGAGGAGGGAGTAGTTCACCCTCGGGGCTGAGGGTATGTACCAGTAGCTATGTGTTTGATCTCTTTCTCTCTCCCGTGTTCTTGATTCGGCACGATCTTGATGTATCGCGAGCTTTGCTATTATAGTTGGATCTTATGATGTTTCTCCCCCTCCACTCTCTTGTAATGGATTGAGTTTTCCCTTTGAATTTATCTTATCGGATTGAGTCTTTAAGGATTTGAGAACACTTGATGTATGTCTTGCATGTGCTTATCTGTGGTGACAATGGGATATTCATGTGATCTACTTGATGTATGTTTTGGTGATCAACTTGCAGGTTCAGTGACCTTGTGAACTTATGCATAGGGGTTGGCACACGTTTTCATCTTGACTCTCTGGTAGAAACTTTAGGGCACTCTTTGAAGTACTTTGTGTTGGTTGAGTAGATGAATCTGAGATTGTGTGATGCATATCGTATAATCATGCCCACGGATGCTTGAGGTGACATGGGAGTATCTAGGGGACATTAGGGTTTTGGATTATTTGTGTCTTAAGGTGTTATTCTAGTACGAACTCTATGATAGATCAAACGAAAAGACTAGCTTCGTGTTATTTTACTACAGACTCTTGAATAGATCGATCAGAAAGGATAACTTTGAGGTGGTTTCATACCCTACGATAATCTCTTCGTTTGTTCTCCGCTATTAGTGACTTTGGAGTGACTCTTTGTTGCATGTTTAAGGATAGTTATATGATCTAGTTATGTTATTATTGTTGAGAGAACTTGCACTAGTGGAAGTATGAACCCTAGGCCTTGTTTCCTAGCATTGCAATACTGTTTACACTCACTTTTATCATTAGTTACCTTGCTGTTTTATATTTTCAGATTACAAAAACATATATCTACCATCCATATTGCACTTGCATCACCATGTCTTCACCAAACTAGTGCACCAACACAATTTACCATTGTATTGGGTGTGTTGGGGACACAAGAGACTCTTTGTTATTTTGTTGCAGGGTTGTTTGAGAGAGACCATTTTCATCCTACACCTCCCACGGATTGATAAACCTTAGGTCATCCACTTGAGGGAAATTTACTACTGTCCTACAAACCTCTGCACTTGGAGGCCCAACAACGTCTACAAGGAGAAGGTTGCGTAGTAGATATCAAGCTCTTTTTTGGCACCGTTGCTGGGGAGGTGAGTGCTTGAAGGTATATCTTTAGATCTTGCAATCAAATCTTTTAGTTTCTTTTTTTATCACTAGTTTAATCTATAAAAGAAAACTACAAAAAAAATGGAATTATGGTTGACTCATATGCTTCATCTTTTTAATGTCTTTCGTGAAAATGATGGGAAGGAAAATTGTACTCAAGTCCTAGAAGAAGAATTACATAGAATGCTTGGCATAAAATATGTGAATGATGAGCATGATTGCAATGTTGTTAGTATGAATTCTTTGAATACCCATGATGCTAATGATATGCAAAGCCACAAGATTGGGGATGCTATGTTTGATGAAGATGATATGTTTAGTCCCCCAAGTTTTGATGACCAAATTTATTATGATGAAAGCATGCCTCCTATTTATGATGATTATTGTGATGACACATATGCTATAAAGAATAAATATAACCATGAAACATGTCATCTTTATTTTAATTTTCAATTGGAGTATGCTTCACATGACAGTTATTTTGTTGAGTTTGCTCCCACTACTATGGATGAGAATAAACTTGCTCATGTGGAGAGTAATAAAAATTCTATGCTTGTGCATCATGAAAAGAATGATTTATGTGATAGTTATATTGCTGAATTCATTCATGATGCTACAAAAAATTATTAGGAGAGAGGAACATGTTCTCTTACATATCGCAATGATATCAAATTTCCTCTCTATGTGTTGAAATTTTTGAAGTTGCACTTGTTTTGCCTTCCTATGCTAGTTGATTCTTGTTCCCATAAGTTATTTGCTCAAAAAATACCTATGCATAGGAAGTGGGTTAGAATTAAATGTGCTAGTCATATTCTTCATGATGCTCTCTTTATGTTTCAATTCTTATCTTTTATGTGAGCATCATTGCAATCATCATGCCTAGCTAAAAGGCATTAAAGAAACACGCTTGTTGGGAGACAACCTAATATTTACCCTTACTGTTTTTGTGTGTCCACATGATTATGCTACTGTAGTAATCATGTTTTATATCTTTGGTTTCAATAAAGTGCCAAGTAAGACCTTTAGGATAGCTTACGGTGATAGTTGTGTTGATCTTGCTGAAAATCAGAAACTTTTACGCCCAGTAAATTAGTTTTGATAATTCAGAAAAACGTGATTTTGATCTGATTATTTTTGCTATGCATTGGTACACAAATTGCTCAGATTTTACTAATTTTGTAGAATTTTGGGAGTTACATAAGTATTCGAGAGTTACAGATTACTGCAGACTGTTCTGTTTTTAACAGATTCTGTTTTCTATGTGTTGTTTGCTTATTTTGATGAATCTATGAGTAGTATCGGAGGGTATGAACCATAGAGAAGTTGGAATACAGTATATATTACACCAAAATGAATTTAGAATGAGTTCACAACAGTACCTAAGTGGTGATTTATTTTCTTATACTAACGGAGCTTATGAGTTTTCTGTTGAGTTTTGTGTTGTGAAGTTTTCAAGTTTTGGGTAAAGATTCCATGGACTATGGAATAAGGAGTGGCAAGAGCCTAAGCTTGGGGATGCCCAAGGAACCCCAAGGTAATATTCAAGGATAACCAAGATCCTAAGCTTGGGGATGCCCCGGATGGCATCCCCTCTTTCATCTTCGTTCATCGGTAACTTTACTTGGAGCTATATTTTTGTTAGTATTTGCTTGGAGTGTCATTTTCTTTTGTTAGTATTTGCTTGCTGTTATTTAGAATAATGTTTTCATCTATATTTTGAATAAAAATGTCAAGGATAGCCTTTACCATGTTTATTTTGCAAGTATTCATGTTGCTGTTTGAAAACAGAAAGTTTATCGATGTTGCAAAAATTACCTAGAAAAGTAAGTATATGATAAATTGTTGAACTTTTTGCAAAATAAGATCTAATAAATTATCTACAGTTTAGTATTTTTCTCATAATTTTTGGAGTTAGTGAAGTATGATGAATCTTGCATTCTTTACAAACTGTACTGTTTTGGCAGATTGCTGTTATGTTTGCATTGTTTGCATATGTTGGCTTGTTTAATGATTATATTTGAGGATAGGAGTATTAAATATTCAGAGGCTTTTAGTATGAAATGTTGAATAATATTTTTAGTGATTTTTTACAGTAGAGCATGATAAGGTTATTGCGTTTATTTATACTAACTTATCTCACGAGTTCTTGTTCAGTTTTGTGTGGATGAAGTTTTTAAGATATAGGGAAGCCGTGATATGAGAGGAATTAAGGAGACACAAAAGCTCAAGCTTGGGGATTCTAGAGGCTCCCCAAGATAATATTCCAAGAAGTCTCAAGCATCTAAGCTTGTGGATGCCCCGGTAGGCATCCCACCTTTCTTCTTCAACAATTATCGGTTAGTATCGGTTGAACCTAAGTTTTTGCTTCTTAGCATGATGTGTGCTATCCTTGAAATGTCATTTTGTTTTGTTTTGCTTGCTGTTTGAATAATATCCCAATATCTTAAATTCCTAAATGTTAAGAGTCTTCACATAGTTGCATAATTATTTGACTACTCATTGATCTTCACTTATATCTTTCGGAGTAGTTTGTCATTTGCTCTAGTGCTTCACTTATATCTTTTAGAGCACGTCGATTGTTTTATTTTGAAGAAATATAGGAACTCTCATGCTTCACTTATATTAGTTTGAGAGTCTTAAACAACATGGTAACTTTCTTTGGTTATAAAAACTTTCATATAAAGTGCATTGAATACTATGATAAATTTGATACTTGATAATTGTTTTTGAGATATAAAGGTGGTAATGTTAGAGTCATGCTAGTTGGGTAATTTTGAAATTGATAAATACTTGTGTTGAAGTTGGCAAGTCCCATAGCATGCACGTATGGTGAACGTTGTGTGACAAATTTGAAGAATGGGTGTTCTTTTGATTGCCTTCCTTATGAGTGGAGGTCGGGATCGGGCGATGATTAACTCCTACTAACCCTTCCCCTAGGAGCATGCATAGTAGTACTTTGCTTCGAGGGCTAATAAACTTTTGCAATAAGTATATGAGTTCTTTATGACTAATGTGAGTCCATGGATTATACGCACTCTCACCCTTCCATCATTGCTAGCCTCTATGGTACTGTGCATTGCCCTTTCTCACCTTGAGGGTTGGTGCAAACTTCGCCGGTGCATCCAAACCCCGTGATACGATACGCTCTATCACACATAAACCTCCTTATATCTTCCTCAAAACAGCCACCATACCTACCTATTATGGCATTTCCATAGCCATTCTGAGATATATTGCCATGCAACTTTTCACCATTCCGTTTATTATGACACGCTCCATCATTGTCATATTGCTTTTTGCATGATCATGTAGTTGACATCGTATTTGTGGCAAAGCCACCTTTATAATTCTTTCATACATGTCGCTCTTGATTCATTGCATATCCCGGTACACCGTCGAAGGCATTCACATAGAGTCATATTTTGTCCTAAGTATTGAGTTGTAATTCTTGAGTTGTAAATAAATAAAAGTGTGATGGTCTTCATTATTAGAGCATTGTCCAATGTGAGGAAAGGATGATGGAGACTATAATTCCCCCACAAGTCGGGATGAATCTCCGGACCTTATGAAAAACAAAAGAGGCCAAAGAAGCCCAAATAAAAAAAAGAGACCAAAGAAGCCCACCAAAATAAAAAATAAAAAAATGAGAGAAAAAGAGAGAAGGGACAATGTTACTATCCTTTTTCCACACTTGTGCTTCAAAGTAGCACCATGATCTTCATGATAGAGAGTCTCCTATGTTGTCACTTTCATATACTAGTGGGAACTTTTCATTATAGAACTTGGCTTGTATATTCCAATGATGGGCTTCCTCAAAATGCCCTAGGTCTTCGTCAGCAAGCAAGTTGGATGCACACCCACTTAATTTCTTTTTGATGAGCTTTCATACATTTATAGCTCTAGCGCATCCGTTGCATGGCAATCCCTACTCCTCACATTGACATCAATTGATGGGCATCTCCATAGACCGTTGATTAGCCGCGTCAATGTGAGACTTTCTCCTTTTTGTCTTCTCCACATAATCCCTATCATCATACTCTACTCCACCCATAGTACTATATCCATGGCTTACGCTCATGTATTGCGTGAGGGTTTAAAAAGCTGAAGCGTGTTAAAAAGTATGAACCAATTGCTTGGCTGAAACTGGGGTTGTGCATGATGGGAGAATTTTGTGTGACGAAAATGAAGCATGGCCCAACAATATGATTTTAAAGGGATAAGCTTTCTTTGGCTATGTTGTTTTGATAAGACATGATTACTTTGTTAGTATGCTTGAAGTATTACTATTCTTATGTCAATATTAAACTTTTATCTTGAATCTTTTGGATCTGAACATTCATGCCACAATAAAGAAAATTACATTGAGAAATATGCTAGGTAGCATTCCACATAAAAAATTCTGTTTTTGTCATTTACCTACTCGAGGACGAGCAGGAATTAAGCTTGGGGATGCTTGATATGTCTCCAACGTAGCTATAATTTTTGATTGTTCCATGCTATTATATTATCTCTTTTGGATGTTTAATGGGATTTACTATACACTTTTATATTATTCTTTGGACTAACCTATTAACCGGAGGCCCAACCCAAATTGCTGTTTTTTCCCAATTTCAGTGTTCCGCAGAAAAGAAATATCGAACGGAGTCCAAACGGAATGAAACCTTCGGGGGAGTTATTGTTGGAACAAACGCAATCCAGGAGACTTGGAGTAGACGTCAGGGAGGCAACAAGGTGGCCACGAGGGTCTAGGGCGCGCCCTACCCCCCTGGGCGCGCCCCCACCCTCGTAGGCCCCCGTGGCTCCCCTGACCAACTTCCTTCGCCTATATATATCCGTATACCCTGAAAACATCGAGGAGCACAATAGATTGGGAGTTCCGCCACCGCAAGCCTCTGTAGCCACCAAAAACAAATCGGGACCCTGTTCCGGCACCCTGCTGGAGGGGGGATCCATCACCGGTGGCCATCTTCATCATCCCGGCGCTCTCCATGATGACGAGGGAGTAGTTCACCCTCGGGGCTGAGGGTATGTACCAGTAGCTATGTGTTTGATCTCTCTCTCTCTCTCTCGTGTTCTTGATTCGGCACGATCTTGATGTATCGCGAGCTTTGCTATTATAGTTGGATCTTATGATGTTTCTCACCCTCTACTCTCTTGTAATGGATCGAGTTTTCCCTTTGAAGTTATCTTATCGGATTGAGCCTTTAAGGATTTGAGAACACTTGATGTATGTCTTGCATGTGCTTATTTGTGGTGACAATGGGATATTCACGTGATCTACTTGATGTATGTTTTGGTGATCAACTTGCGGGTTCGGTGACCTTGTGAACTTATGCATAGGGGTCGGCACACGTTTTCGCCTTGACTCTCTGGTACAAACTTTGCGGCACTCTTTGAAGTACTTTGTGTTGGTTGAATAGATGAATCTGAGATTGTGTGATGCATATCATATAATCATGCCCACGGATACTTGAGATGACATTGGAATATCTAGGTGACATTAGGGTTTTGGTTGATTTGTGTCTAAAGGTGTTATTCTAGTACGAACTCTATGATAGATCAAACGGAAAGAATAGCTTCGTGTTATTTTACTACAGACTCTTGAATAGATCGATCAGAAAGGATAACTTTGAGGTGGTTTCATACCCTACAATAATCTCTTTGTTTGTTCTATGCTATTAGTGACTTTGGAGTGACTCTTTGATTTATATTGAGGGATAGTTATATGATATACTTATGTTATTATTGTTGAGAGAACTTGCACTAGTGAAAGTATGAACCCCAGGCCTTGTTTCCTAGCATTGCAATACCGTTTATCCTCACTTTCTATCATTAGTTACCTTCTATTTTATATTTTCAGATTACAAAAACCTATATCTACCATCCATATTGCACTTACATCACCATCTCTTCACCGAACTAGTGCACCTATACAATTTACCATCGTATTGGGTGTGTTGGGGACACAAGAAATCTTTGTTATTTGGTTACAGGGTTGTTTGAGAGAGACCATTTTCATCCTACACCTCCCACAGATTGATAAACCTTAGGTCATCCACTTGAGGGAAATTTGCTACTGTCCTACAAAGCTCTACACTTGGAGGCCCAACAACATCTACAAGGAGAAGATTGCATAGTAGACATCAGTGTCCCTGTACTATGGAGTTCCACTTTGTCGTTATTCCGCTGCCGCGTAGTTGATATGATCGAGGCCCTTTCATGTTCATTAAATAATGTACATACTATTCAGCTGCACCGTGTGTGCCACTTGGCCTCTTATCTCGATGTAATATCAGACTTATGTATCCGCTAGCATCAATATAGCGGTTGTTTCTATACCATGTTGTTGTGTGTTGCCAGAAGACTTGATCTCTATGCTGGCAATGCAAGGTAAACCGGTTGCTCTGAGCCGGGGTGCCACAATCGAGTAGGTCGGATGGTGTACATGTACGATCGCATTAGCTGATGAACATTCACTGGGAGATAAGGCATTTGTGAACGTTTTTGCTCGCAGTTTCTTTAGATTTGCATGGCATTTTCTTCAGAGCAGCTTGTCAGTTTCTTCAGATGTAGGTATTTTATTCAAAGAACTGCCACTTTGGATCTTGCGTCGCAACTAAAACTGCCAGGAGTGCATTAGTAGGCTAGCTACACTACAAAAAAATACACTTCCTTGATGATACGTGTTTGTCACAGTAGATCGCGTTTTTTGTCATGCATGTACATCCAAGATGATTTTATGACAGAATCAAGATAGTCATACCTGTGCTGTCGTAGAAGTGTTCCATGACATTACCAAAATTATCATCACTGAAGTGTCCACTTCCACGACGATAAATCGCGCGTCATAGAAGTGCTTGCGTCAAGGGTGACCGCCACGTGGCATCCACCATAACTGGGACACCGTTAACCGCCGTTAAGCTATCAGGTCCGGTTTTGGATCCGATAACCCGCTAACAGCCATGACCAATGCCGATTTTCCACGTGTAAAATTCTCATTGGCCGACGGATCCACACGCCAGATTCCCATTGGCACAGGTGTAACTCATCCAACGGTTAATATGGGCCTATGATATGTTGACACGTGGACGGGCCCAAAAGTGGCCCATAAAGTTTAAATGGGCTGGCCCAATTGAATGCCCATAAGATTTAGCGGACCATAATGGGACGGCCCAGCTAAAGGCCCACAATATTTTGTAGACCATAATGGCCGGCCCAGCTAAAGGCCCACAAGATTTAGCGGACTACAATGGGCCTGCCCAGCTATAGGCCCACAAGATTTTGCAGACCATAATGGGTCGGCCCAGCTAAAGGCCCAAAATTCTCTGTTAAGGCCCGTACAGCTAGTGTCAAATCGACCCATCAACGGCCTGTCCTAAACTTGTCATCATCGCGGCCCATGGTCACTTCTGGCTCGTTAATAGTCCGCTAAGTATTTGGGCCAAATTACGGCCGGTGTATTTCCGGCCTGTTAAAGGTCATGCTTCATTAGGGCCCATTTACAGGCCATCAAAACTTTCAGCCCATAAACAACCGTGAAGGATTTGGGTCATATTCGGCCATGTATGACATTCGGCCTATTAGAGGCCCACTATAGATTTGGGCCACTTTCGGCCTGTTGTCATTTTCGACCTGTTAACACCGGACGAAAACCATGGGCCATATGTGGCCCAACGTCAATCGGGCCCATTAACGGCCCATATAGAAATGATGATAATCTAGCCCGACCAAAGTTTTGCCCTGTTAAAGGCCCGTGTATTAGGTCGGCGCATTTACGGCCTGTCCGAATTTTGTCCTGTTAAAGATTCACATTGTAAATGGGCCACCATTTCGGCCTGCTAAGACCAGTGGGTTATTTGGCACAATCAGGGCCCAATCTCACTTTCGGTATATTAAAGGCCCATGCTTTTTATGGACTCGTGATATTTACACCTGTAAACGACCTATTTTTACTGAGGGCCCAAATTATGTTTAGGCCTATTAAAGGCCCACTATGGGCACATGCCTACTAGAAAAATATGAAAGCTTATGGTGGTCTAGGCCCATATATTTTTAGTTGGCTACATGTCGATTTTGGCCCGTAATCGTTTTTAGCCCAATTGGAATGGGCCCGACGAATGTTGGCATGTTGGGGTCCTACGAAGCCTTCGGCCGAATACATTACTAAGATAAACCTACACTATACAAAAATAGCATCGTAATTACTGCACCCTATGGTAGCATCATAAATGTTGTATCACAACAAAATAAATTCCAACCATACAACAAAAGGCCTGTTGACATAAAGTTTACAGTCCTTCCAGATAAAAGCACCATCAGATGTATAGAAGCACAGATCATTTGACCTGAGTGCTAATGTTTCAGGCTGTAGAATCTGATGGAGCAGCATGATCTTCACCTTTTTCCACCATTTCTCTTGAACAACGAAGCGAATGTCTGATAGTCTGGTTTCAAAAACATTCATATCTTGACGACATTTGTCAACCACTATTCTTTTTTCCAAAATGACATCCATTAGGGATTGAACTTGTGTCTGGAGCATAGATATATCACTCTGTCTAGCAGGAAGATTTTGTTCAGTAGGCGATTTGGACGAGGTTACCTTGACAACCAACCCAGAATTACGCAGGAAGGTGCTTTTTGCTCTGTTAGTGGAGAGATACTAACGCACTGCAGCAAGAGTTGACATTGTGCTTGTGGTAGCATCGTCACCTTCAGGTGGTTGTGGTTGTTCAATCATTTGTTCCATAGCTTCCTGAAAATTTGAACTTGTAGATTAGTGTAACAGATAAGTTAATAATGAGAGAAAAACAAACAAAGTAGGTTACACGTTTATACACAACTTATTTTAGTGAACTACTGTAATACATTAGCATGTATTGTAGTGCCAACTACATAATAAAATCACTTTCAGAACATATGTCCATTTAGCATGCCTACTGTATTGTCTATTTCCTCACATTCGTTGGCATCTAAGGATAAAGGGACATGGTCTAAAGTAGGATGAACATAGTATGACATCATTCATATCATGGGCAAACATATATAAAACAAACAGGCTATTTTATCATTGTGTGCGCACGTGAACATAACAACTAGATTACAGATCAAGACCAAAAGAATATCCTTCATCTCTTTTAAACCATGTAAGGTGAAATGATACGTTAAGAAAACTATGTATAAAAGTGAAGAGAGTAACTGACATTAGTTACAAACCAAGTAGTTAAATGAACACATCATAGTACCATTCAGTTCAAAGGCAGGAGGAGTAAGGACTTACAACAGCGGCTTGAACTGGTGTGCTCATGCCCTTCATCTTGCTGGTATGGCAATCCTTGATGATTTGCACTACATTCGGTTCAGGTTCTTTTTGGTCCGTATGGGCTTTCCTTTGTATTTGGAACAAGTCAATATAGATACGATAATATGGCACACAAAAAAAGAAGTAGCAGCTATTTACAAGAGCCTCGCATTGTGCAATAAAGCTATGAGATCCTATTGTCTGTTGGAATTTCACTTTAGAACGGTTGGGTTTGTTCTTCAAACAGTTAGCCTAGAAGAAGATACACTTGTAAGGCACATACATAAATACAAGTTCAATATGTGGTCTGATCAAATATATATAGCCTACTTGATAATTTCGATCAGACTAGTGTTTAACGAGGGTTGTCCAGTCTTCATATGTAATATATTCCACTGGAGATGTTTGGGCAATTTCATTGTTAGCCTTGCCTTCCAAGTGAGATTTTCTAAGGTGGTACCGATACTGTCAAAGAGCAGACTGAAAAACATGAGTGCATGCTTGTTTAGTTGCATCATCTTTCAGATCCAACTTAAACCTCGTCTATTGAAAAAGAATGTGAGTCTTATTAGGAGGAAGCTAGAAAGTATGGGAGAGGGCAAGAAAATATTACTAGTTGCGATGAATAACATTACTTACGGATAAATGGTCAAGGAAGGTGTTAAACTGGGTACTGTCTTTCTCATTCCTGTATTGGATCCACGTTGGGAGGATACGTGCATGACACCTAACGGCAACGGCTTCCTCTGATACTAACTTGACTGACTCTGTAGCATCACGTGGCCTTTTTAAACTTGCCTCAAAATGGATCTCCATTCTTCCTCCTTTAGATCTTGTTAACCTATCAAGCATTATCCCTGATGTCTGTTTCCGCTTGCACCGTGGTGCTAGTTCAACAACGAATATGTAAAGTGTTAGTGTACATCAAATTGTGAGAGTACATATACAGGAGCATGCAACTGCAACTTGACTCGGTTAGGTACCGTCTTGGTGTTGATGCTCATAAGTTCATCTGATCGTGCCAAGTCCTATTGTGTCAGCAGTGCTTCGGAAGTAGTGTTAGGTGTGAAGCAGCTTGGGAACTGGCCAGTTTCGGAGCAAACGAACGAGTAACACGTTGAGATGCTGGTACAGTTGAAGCAGATGCTGCAGCTGGTGGAGCACGTGATACTGTGTTTGTAGATTTAGCCGGTGGACTTGGACCTTCTACTGCACTATAAGTACCAGCAGAATCTCGACGGCAGATCCTTTTCCGTTTCACCCGACGAGTAACACCACTCCCTGCTATATTATTTTCCTTGCTCTTTTTTGACTTTTCCATGTCAAGCCGTACCCATAACACAAAAGTATAAAATCGCTCTTCAGAACTCATTGTTGCATGATACAGACAAGCAATACTTTGATGTAAGACAACCGTATGAGGATGGAATATGTAAGAAAAACAGGACGGCATGACGTATTCACAGGTACGATGTGTAAACTAGGCAGAAGGATTTTCAAGAAAATAGAAGTAATGCAAGATAGACACCATATGAAAGATGCAACCAATATTACTCTGACAAGTTAAAAGTGTCTTGTCATGAGTGACTGATGTGGCAATTCGAAAAATTAGAAGAAGTACAATGTAGAAATCAATGCAAGATGCAACCACTATCAAACTGCCATGTTAAAAGTGTCCAATCATGAGTGACTGATGCGGGATACACAACAACAATACTTTGATGTAAGAACATGGTATGATAGATATATGTAGTGTATTCTAGACACAGAAAGCCATGTCATATGCACATGTATAATGTATAAACTCAGCAGGTGCAATTTAATCAAAATAGAAGAAATATAGGCTAGACAACATATGCAACATGAAACTAACGATCACACTGTCAACTTAGAGCAAGCACATGCGATGGTGGAGTACGGGAGATGAACTCATCATGTAGACTTGGGACTTCAACTTCATTAGCAGTAGCAGTGGCAAATCTAGAGAGTCCCTGTTTGCATTGGTGCGGAGGACCACCAACATCCCCTAACTTACTCTTTTCCTTCCTATTTTCTGATATTGCCTTATGAAGTCAAAACCACAAGAAGATGAATAAAATTAGCTCTGCATAACTGGTTGATGCATGATACAGACGAACACTACTTTGATGTAAGGCAAGCGCAGGATAGGAGGATGGAATATATACAAAAAAATCGTTTCATATTCACACGTACGATAGGAGGATGGAATATGTATGAAAAAACAGTAAGCGGAAGGCATTTCAACAAAATTAGAAGAAATGAAAGCTAGGCACCATATGAACATGCAACCAATATCACTCTATCAGGTAAAAAGTGTCTCGTCGTAAGTGCCATTTCAAGTAATTATAAGCAGTACAAGCTAGAAGACAATGCAAGATGCAACCTACATCACAGTCCCAAGTTAAATGTGTCTTATGGGTAAGTGATCGTTGCAGGTATAAGTTGTAAGCTATGCAGATGCAATTCAACATAATCAGAAAAAATACGTTCTAGACATCATACGGAAAATGCAACCACATATAACAATTCCAAGTAAGAGCAAGCACCTATGATGGTGGAGTAGGGGAGATGTGCTCATCATGTACACGTATGTTCTAGAAACAGGAACACCTGTCATATTCACAGGCATTATGTGTAAAGTAAGTAGATGCAGTTCAACAAAGTTAGAAGCAATACAAGCTAGACGTCATATGAAACATGCAACCACATATAATAGTGCCAAGTTAGAGCAAGCACCTGTGATGGTGGAGTAGGGGAGATGTGCTCATCATCTACACAACTACGTTGACTGTCCAGCCTTGTGTTGTCTTGCGAATCTTTTTGGGAGGATGGCAGAGTAGAATCTGTAGAGACCCCCTGTTTGAGTTGCTCCGAATGACCACCATCATCCACTGCCGGACTAATTTCCTTCAGCTGTAATGATTTTGCATTGTGAAGTCAAACCGATAAGAAAAAGGAATAAAATGCGCTCTTCAGAACTCATTCATGCATGATACTGACGAACACTACTCGAGTGAAAGGCAAACACATGATGCGAGGATGGAATATGTATGAAAAACAGGATGGCATGACATATTCACACCTATGATGTGGTAACTAAGAAGAAGGCATTTCAACAAATTAGAAGCACTGCAAGCTAGACACCATATGAAAGATGCAACCAATATCACTTTGCCAAGTTCAAACTATATGGCGTTTCAACAAATTAGAAGGAGTACATGCTAGAAATCATATGCAAGACACAACCAATATGACAGTGGTGACTTAAAGGTGCCTTATCATAAGTGACTGATGTGAGATATGCAAGAACAGTAGTCTGATGTAAGAACATTGTGTGATCAGATATAGTATGTTCTAGAAACAATAACACATGTCATATTCACAGGCATTATGTGTAAAGTAAGCAGATGCAATTCGACAAAGTTAGAGGCAACACAAGCTAGACATCATACGCAACATGCAACCACATATAATAGTGCCAAGTTAGAGCAAGCACATGTGATGGTGGAGTAGGGGAGATGTGCTCATCATCTACACAGCTACGTTGACTATCTAGCCTTGTGTTGTCTTGCGAATCTTGTTGGGAGGATGGCGGAGTAGAATCTGTAGAGAACCTCCATTTCAGTTGCTCGGAAGGACCACTATCATCCAATGCCTTGCCAATTTCCTTCAGCTTGATTGATTTTGCATTATGAGGTCATACCGACAAGAAAAAGGAATATAATTCGCTCTTCAGAACTCATTCATGCATGATACTGACGAACACTACTCTGATGAAAGGCAATGTCATGATATGAGGATGGAATATGTACGAAAAAATGGATGGCTTGACATATTCACACCTATGATGTGGTAACTTGTAACGCCCCGGATTCGTTGCGCTAGGTGTCCGCCAGTTATTCGCCGTAGTTTCCTTGTCATTTGCTTGCGTGTTGCATTTTATCATGTCATCATGTGCATCTCATTTTGCATACGTGTTCGTCTCATGCATCCGAGCATTTTCCCCATTGTCCGTTTTGCAATCCGGCACTTCTATATCCTCCGGCGTCCCCCTTTTGTCTCTCGTTGTGAGCGGGTGTTAAACTTTCTCGGAATGGCCCGAGATTTGCCAAGCGGCCTTGGTATAGCACCGGTAGACCTCCTGTCAAGTTTCGTGCCATTTGGAGTCTGTTTGATACTCCAACAGTTATCCCGGTAACCGCAAAGACCTCTTTTGTGTGCAGCCCAACACCTCTTTCAAAGTGGCCCAAAACCCATCCTAATCCCCTCCATGCTCTCCGTCGTTCGATCACAATCGCGTGGCCGAAAACCGCTCCCCATTTGGACACTCCTAGCTCCCAGAATCTATAAATATGTGCCCCTCCCCGAATTCTCGCGCAGACCAAACCCTAACCTATTCCCTCTCCGCCGCCGGACGAAGCCCCCAGCGACGGACATGTCCGCCACCGCCGTCCGCCCTCTCCGGAGCCGCCACGTGGCGCCCCTGCGCCCACATCACCGCCGGGCCCGCGGAGCCCATCTCCGGCCCGCTCTAGGCCACGGCGGGCCCATTCCGCCCGGTCGCGCCGCCGCCCGGCCCGTGCGCCCCGCCGCCAGCTCCACCGTCGGCCTTCGCTGCCACCTCGCCGCCTGCCTCCGCCTCGCCACGACGGCGACCCCGCGCCCTCGCCGGAGGCCGCGCCCGGCCTGGATCTTTCCCGCTGCCTCCCGCGGAGCAGCGCACCGTCGGACTTCCCCGCCACCGCCGCGCCCAGCGCCTCCTCGCCGCCACCCGACACGTCGGATCCGCGGCCCCGCGCTCTCCCTGCCTTCCTCCTCGCCGGATCCGGACTTCCCCGCCCCGAGTTCGTCCTCTCCGGCGAGATCCAGGCCTACTCCGGCGAACCTCGAAATCCGTGCAGACAAGGTTGACCCCGTTTTTCGTCCAAGTCCCTGATTTTTTTGCATAATGTTGCCCTGTTCATCGCATCATAACTCTGCATCTGTAACTCTGTTCTATGTGTGTAATATATCAAATTGTTCGTTGTGAGATGCTCTTCATTTCATTCCATTGTGCGATGTTCGTTTGAGGTCATCTTGATGCCTAAATCATCGTTTCAAGAGTGCTATATGATGTTAATCTGCTGAAACTGTTATAACTTGGTGATTTTTCATTTTTGTTGCATTTTACGTGTGCATCCTATGAACTTGAGCTCTACATGAGTTTTGAGATATGTCATGCCATCTTTACAGGGGTGCCATCCATGTATTTTTGTGAGTTGTGTAGTGAGTGCACCAAGCTTGTTAAGTAGGGTACTTGCTGTTGCTGTTTTGCTAGGCTGATTCTGTTATATTTTGTTGCTTTGTAAACCTGCTGCTACTAGTCATGCTATGCACAATCTGGAGATGTTAACTAAGTATTATTTGTTATACATGTCTTTATCTATCCATTCATGCCCCTGGTAGCATTTATAGCCTGCTGTAACATGTTGTAATCTTGCTCTCAACTTGCTAAATAATGTTGCTGTCAGCCTGTTAACATTAAGTTCAGTTTTGCCATGTGTTTTGCTAGTGATCCATGCACTCTATGAACTTTGTCTTTCCATGCTTAGCTTCATAAACATGTCTTATTGCTGCTGGTTTCCTTGCCATGCCATGTATTTCTCTGTGGTGAGTGGTTCAAGCTCACCAACATGCCTACTTATTGTTGTTCCTGCCATGTATGAATCTGTCACATCATTTGCTATGTTTACATTGGTGCCATCATATTTTCTGTGCCCTTTTGGCTCCTGTTCAGTAAGGGACTTTTGTTCTATGCAATTAGTAGATTCATGCCATGCCTTTGTTTGCCATGATAAGTTCCTGTAGAATGTTGTCTTATAGCTCTAAACATTGCAACCTGATGTTATTTCTGCTAATGACTGAAACTGTTATTATTTGCAAACTTGCCATGTCCTTTTGAGCATTTCTAGTGATTTCTGGAGATAGCTCAGTGTTCATGTTTTGTCATGCATTACCTGTACTTCATGCCCATGCCTTTTGTTTTCTCGTTGGGATGCTGTAGCATATCGTTTTGATGCTTGCTAGATGCCTAGTTGCTGTTTTGGACAGCTTGCCCTTTAACCTTGTATGGAGTGTATGTGTTGCACCGTTGCTCCGTTTTGAGTGTGCTCTATATGAAACTTGCTTAGAATTGCATGTAGTTTCATATTATCATGTTGCATCCTTGTTTTGAGGTGTTTTCTTGATGTTTGGGTGCATTTTGCATCAATGCCATGTTTAACTTGTTTTGCTCATATCTTCTAAGCCGTAGCTCCAAACCTAATGAACTTTATATGTAACTTGACTAGAATTTCGTGTAGATCATCTTGGTGCATTTTAACTTGCTGTTTAACAACTTGAACATAATGTTTATTCAGATCTGGAACTATTGCAAAATTTGCATATGAGGACCTACCAGATTTGTTACAAGTTTCCGGCCTCATTTATACTTGCCTTGATGGTTGCTCTTGTTTGCATCATCTCTTGCCATGAGTAGCTTCATGTAGTCTTGTCATGCATCATGCTTGGTTGTGCATCATACCTTGTTCATGTGTGGTGTGTTTACTATGTTGTGTACTTCTTCTCGATAGTTCCTGTTTTGTTGATATCGTGAGGATTCGTTCGTCTACGCTTGGTTCATCTTCGTGGCTTCATCCGTTCGTATTCCTCATGGACTCGTTCTTCTTCCTAGCGGGATTTCAAGCAAGATGACCGCTACCCTGGATCTCACTACTATCATTGCTATGCTAGTTGCTTCGTTTTATCGTTATGCTGCGCTACCTATTACCTGCTCTTCAAGCCTCCCAAATTGCCATGTCAGCCTCTAACCTTTTCACCCTTCCTAGAAAATCATTCTTTGGCTATGTTACCGCTTTAGTCAGCCCCTATTATAGCATTGTTAGTTGCAGGTGAAGTTGAAGATTGCTCCATGGTGGACAGGATTATGTTGGGATATCACAATATCTCTTATTTAATTAATGCATCTATATACTTGGTAAAGGGTGGAAGACTCGGCCTTATGCCTGGTGTTTTGTTCCACTCTTGCCGCCCTAGTTTCCGTCATACCGGTGTTATGTTCCCGGATTTTGCGTTCCTTACGCGATTGGGTGATTTATGGGACCCCCTTGACAGTTCGCTTTGAATAAAACTACTCCAGCAAGGCCCAACCTTGGTTTTACCATTTGCCTCACCTAGCCCTTCTTCCATTGGGTTTCCGGAGCCCGAGGGTCATCTTTATTTTACCCCCCCCCCCCCCCCCCGGGCCAGTGCTCCTCCGAGTGTTGGTCCAAACTAGAGCACTGTGCAGGACCATTCCTTGGCAACTTGGATTACGTCGGTACCTGTACGCTTAGCTTATCCGGTGTGCCCTGAGAACAAGATATGTGCAGCTCCTATCGGGGTTTATCGGCACAACGGGTGGTCCTGATGGTCTTGTTTTACCATTGTCGAAATGTCTTGTAAATCGGGATTCCGAGACTGATCGGGTCTTCCTGGGAGAAGGAATATCCTTCGTTGACCGTGAGAGCTTATCATGGGCTAAGTTGGGACACCCCTGCAGGGTATTATCTTTCGAAAGCCGTGCCGGCGGTTATGTGGCATATGGGAATTTGTGAATGTCCGGTTGTATATAACTTGACACCTGATTCGAATTAAAACGCATCAACCGTGTGTGTAGCCGTGATGGTCTCTTCTCGGCGGAGTCCAGGAAGTGAACACGGTTTTGGGTTATGTTTGACGTAAGTAGGAGTTCAGGATCACCTCTTGATCATTAATAGCTTCACGACCGTTCCTTTGCTTCTCTTCTCGCTCTTATTTGCGTATGTTAGCCACCATATATGCTTAGCCGCTGCTGCAACCTCACCACTTTACCCCTTCCTTTCCCATTAAGCTTTGCTAGTCTTGATACCCATGGTAATGGGATTGCTGAGTCCTCGTGGCTCACAGATTACTACAACAACAGTTGCAGGTACAGGTTTTGTGATGATCATGATGCGAGAGCGATGTTACTTGTTTTGGAGTTCTTCTTCCGCTTCTTCTTCGATCAGGGGATAGGTTCCAGGTCGGCAGCCTGGGCTAGCAGGGTGGATGTCATTTGAGTTTCTGTTTGTGTTTCATCCGTAGTCAGATGTTTCTCTTATGTAAGATTGTGTTGTATTCGTGTGGCATTGTATGCCTTTTGTATGTATCCCAATCTATTATGTACTGTTGATGTAATGATATCCACCTTGCAAAAGCGTTTCAATATACGGTTCTATCCTTGGTGGGACCTTCGAGTTCCTTTTGGATAGGGTCGTATATTGGGCGTGACAAGTTGGTATCAGAGCCTCGATTGACCCTAGGAGCCCCCTTGATTGATCGTGTAGTTTGGCCATTGTTGAGTCTAGAAGAAAACTGGTTTTGGAGTCTAGTTATATCGGAGAGTAGGAATTCTTTTTACTCCTCAGCCCCTTCGTCGCTCTAGTGAGGAATCTTGACGTAGGTGTTTTGAATTACTCCTCTTCCCATTCAAATTTTTCTTTAGGTTCACGTAGTTGGTTTTCCGGTCATGGGTTCTCTTCTCTTTTCATGCAGTGTATTTCTCGTCAAGTCGACTCGAGCCTCTTCATCTTTGAGTTCAATCCTCAGTTGTTCTTTTCCCACCCGCCAACCCCTTTCTCTTCTCGGAGCCGGAGTCCGTAATCGAGTATCCATCCTACTCATGCGAAGTCTTTGCTTTCTTTCCTCAATGTTTTAAACCGGTGTTTTCTCTTCAAGTTATTCATCGGTTTCTCCCCTTCCAGCTGCCTTTGTTTTCCCGCCCTCCCACCCTCTTCTTCCCGGAGTTTGAGTCTCTCTCGACCATCAATTTCATTCCTGCGGAGCCTCTTCAATCTTCCCTCAATTATCTCAACCGGTGAATTCTCATTTTGTTCGACACTCTTCATCTCTTTTTCTTTTTCGGTGGACCCAATTCAAGTATTCGGTGTTGATCATATTCTTTTCCCTCGGCTCAAGTGTTCTCCTTGCTCGTTTGCCTCTCGCCATTCAATCATTCCGGAGTTCGGAAGACATCTCAGGAGATTCGTCTGTGTTCCAATTAATTCGAGGTTGTCACCTCATTCGAATATTTCAATTATTCCGGTGCATCATCTACCTCTTCAACAATCCTTTCCAACGGTGTTTTCTTTCTAGTGGGCCCTAACCCACAGGTTTTTCCCAGGTTCTTACCTGACTCTTCTAATTATTCCGGAGCTATTCCAAATTGTTTTCGGAGTTTGACGTAAGAATGGATTTCATCAGTCAGATGCCTTCCAAGATCGTGTTCAAATTCTTTTCGTTGTTGGCTCAACCCCCTTCGCTTTTCATTCACCCGAAGTATCTCAGTAATTTTGGTGGTGTTTCTTGGCGTCATTTGAAGATCAAAGAAGAGTTTTTCCTCTAAATCGTGCTCGTTCTCCCGAAGATTCGTGGTTCTAGCTTCATATTATCCTCTCGATTTATTCCATTGGTCAGATATTCCTTTTCCTACCCATCCGGAGTATGTTAGGAGTTGTTTTTCCATTTCATTTCACTGGAGGCCATCATTCCAGCTATCGTTCCATATTTATCCCGATGCTTCGTTCAAGTGTTCTTTAATCAGCTCATGATCTCTTTGTTCTTTTGCATCTAAATCCCCTCGAGCATATTGGTTCTTCTAATTCTTCCAGGTGATTCATTTTCTTTCATCAGTCATTTTCGAATCCTTACAGTGGTTCATTCAAGATTCTTTTTCCTTGATTATCATTTTAATCCTTTCGTTCTTTTCAACCCTACCGGTGGTTCATGAAGACTTTCTCAAGTTTTGCGGCGTATTCCCCTTAATCATTTGCAATAAGAATATGTAGTATGCAAAATCCATTGCTTGTCATCAATTTAATTTGATGAAGGATAAGTATACAATAAATCTTATGCTTATTTCATCCAAGTGAGTAATCCCTTCCCAGTCAAAAAAAGTGAGTAATCCCTTCCCTTCGGAGTTTGTTCTTGATGAATAAATTCAAGTTCCAGGTCTTTTCATCTTTTCTTTTCCGGAGTTCAAATTCCCTCAGCCATTTCATCGGAACCTCCATCTAAATCACCACAAGGGTCATCTTATTCTTTCTTCCTTCATTCTATCTCATCATCCTTTTGTCACCGGAGTTCTTAACAGTGGTTCTTCATGATTTAATTCATTCTTCAAGAGTTCATCAAGATTCTAACCGAAGGAACTCAAGTATCCTTCTTCTTGCTTCTCGAGGTGCAATTAATTCTTCGTATTATTTTGAAGTGGATTTTTGCATTTCTTCCTTCCTCTTAGCCATTCAATCATTTCCGTTTGTGGCCGGTTATCACCTTATCATCTTGAGATGTTACCTATAAGACCACAACAAGCTTATTCTTTCGTTTTTGATTTTCTCAACAACTCCGTTCAAACCTTCCTTCTAAAGATGCTCTCAATTTCATTCGTGGCACAAGTTGTCATTTTTCTTCTCCGTTCTTTTCATTCAAATCTTTCAATTCTTTCCGGAGGTTTTGTGTCATGTCTTCATCAAGTATCATTCCATCCTCTCTAGTTCATGTTCTTTTCCTTCCATTTTCAGCCGGAGTGCTGCCTAAATCCTTTCAGTCTTATTCGTTTCTTATCTCATTCTAACCGGAGTGGTTTCATAGTCTATCTAGTTCCGTGGGTTTTTGATTCTCGTCATTTTCGTCGTTCTCCTCTTCTTCTCGAGTGCTCTCGATTCTTTGCTTCTTCATTTGAGTTCTTGGTTCACATCATCCCTTTTTCCCTTCCGTCTCGGTCCTAAGATCTCGGGACGAGATCTCTTGTTAGTGGAGGAGTGTCGTAATGCGCCGGATTCATTGCGCCACGTGTCCGCCAGTTATTCGCCATAGTTGTCTTGTCACTTGCTTGCGTGTTGCATTTTATCATGTCATCATGTCCATCTCATTTTGCATACGTGTTTGTCTCATGCATCCGAGCATTTTCCCCGTTGTCCGTTTTGCAATCCGGCACTTCTATGTCCTCTGGCGTCCCCCTTTTGTCTCTCGTTGTGAGCGGGTGTTAAATTTTCTCGGAATGGCCCGAGGTTTTCCAAGTGGCCTTGGTATAGCACCGGTAGACCGCCTGTCAAGTTTCGTGCCATTTGGAGTCCGTTTGATACTCCAACGGTTATCCGGGTAACCGCAAAGACCTCTTTTGTGTGCAGCCCAACACCCCTTCCTAAGTGGCCCAAAACCCATCCTAACCCCTCCATGCTCTCGGTCATTCGATCGCGTGGCCGAAAACCGCTCCCCATTTGGACTCTCCTAGCTCCTAGAATCTATAAATATGTGCCCCTCCCCGAATTCTCGCGCAGACCAAACCCTAACATATTCCCTCTCCGCAGCCGGACGAAACCCCCACCGACAGACATGTCCGCCGCCGCCGTCCGCCCTCTCCGGAGCCGCCACGTGGCGCCCCTGCACCCACATCGCCGCCGGGCCCGCGGATCCCATCTCCGGCCCGCTCTGGGCCACGGCGGGCCCGTTCCGCCCGGTCGCGCCCCCGCCCGGCCCGTGCGCCCCGCCGCCCGCTCCGCCGCCGGCCTTCGCCGCCGCCTCTCCGCTCGCCTCCTCCTCGCCACGACGGCGACCCCGCGCCCTCGCCGGAGGCCGCGCCCGGCCCTGATCTTCCCCGCCGCCTCCCGCGGAGCAGCGCGCCGTCGGACTTCCCCGCCACCGCCGCGCCCAGCGCCTCCTCCCCGCCACCCAACGCGCCGGATCCGCGGCCCCGCGCTCTCCCTGCCTTCCTCCTTGCCGGATCCAGACTTCCCCGCCCCGAGTTCGTCCTCTCCGGCGAGATCCAGGCCTACTCCGGTGAACCTCGAAATCTGTGCAGACAAGGTTGACCCCGTTTTTCGTCAGTCCCTGATTTTTTTGCATAATGTTGCCCTGTTAATCGCATCATAACTCTGCATCCGTAGCTCTGTTTTGTGTGTGTAATATATCAAATTGTTCGTTGTGAGATGCTCTTCATTTCATTCCATTGTGCCACGTTTGATGTCATCTTGATGCCTGAATCATCGTTGCAAGAGTGCTATATGATGTTAATCTGCTGAAACTGTTATAACTTCGTGATTTGTCATTTTTGTTGCATTTTACGTGTGCATCCTATGAACTTGAGCTCTACATGAGTTTTGAGCTATGTCATTCCATCTTTACAGGGGTGCCATCCATGTATTTTTTTTCAGTTGTGTAGTGAGTGCATCAAGCTTGTTAAGTAGGGTACTTGTTGTTGCTGTTTTGCTAGGCTGATTCTGTTATATTTTGTTGCTATGTAAACCTGCTGCTACTAGTCATTCTATGCACAATCTGGAGATGTTAACTCAGGATGATTTGTTATACATGTCTTGATCTATCCATTCGTGCCCCTGGTTGCATTTATAGCCTGCTGTAACATGTTGTAATCTTTCTCTCAACTTGCTAAATAATGTTGCTGTCAGCCTGTTAACATTAAGTTCAGTTTTGCCATGTGTTTTGCTAGTGATCCATGCACTCTATGAACTTTGTCTTTCCATGCTTAGCTTCATAAACATGTCTTGTTTCTACTGGTTTCCTTGCCATTCCATGTGTTTCTCTGTGGTGAGTGGCTCAAGCACACCAACATGCCTACTTATTGTTGTTCCTGCCATGTATGAATCTGTCACATCATTTGCTATGTTTACATGGGTGCCATCATATTTTTTGTGCCCTTTTGGCTCATGGTCAGTAAGGGACTTTTGTTCTATGCAATTAGTAGATTCATTCCGTGCCTTTGTTTGCCATGATAAGTTCCTGTTGCATGTTGTTTTATAGCTCTAAACATTGCAACCTGATGTTATTTCTGCGAATGACTGCAAGTGTTATTATTTGCAAACTTGCCATGTTCTTTTGAGCATGTTCTAGTGATTTCTGGAGATAGCTCAGTGTTCATGTTTTGTCATGCATTACCTGTACTTCATGCCCATCATATTGTTTTGATGCTTGCTAGATGCCTAGTTGCTGTTTTGGACTATATGAAACTTGCTTAGAATTGCATGTAGTTTCATATTATCATGTTGCATCCTTGTTTTGAGGTGTTTGCTTGATGTTTGGGTGCATTTTGCATCAATGCCATGTTTAACTTGTTTTGCTCATATCTTCTAGGTCGTAGCTCCAAACCTAAAGAACTTTATATGTAACTTGACTAGAATTTCGTGTAGATCATCTTGGTGCATTTTAACTTGCTGTTTAACAACTTGAACATAATGTTTATTCAGATCTAGACCTATTTCGAAATTTGCATATGAGGACCTACCGGATTTGTTACATGTTGTTTCCGGCCTCATTTATACTTGTCTTGATGGTTGCTCTTGTTTGCATAATCTCTTGCCATGAGTAGCTTCATGTAGTCTTGTCATGCATCATGCTTGGTTGTGCATCATACCTTGTTCATGTGTGGTGTGTTTACTATGTTGTGTGCTTCTTCTCGATAGTTCCTATTTCGTTGCGATCGTGACGATTCGTTCGTCTACGCTTGGTTCATCTTCGTGGCTTCATCCATTCGTCTTCTTCAAGGACTCGTTCTTCTTCCTTGCGGGATTTCAGGCAAGATGACCGCTACCCTGGATCTCACTACTATCATTGTTATGCTAGTTACTTTGTTCTATCGTTATGCTGCGCTACCTATTACCTGCTCTTCAAGCCTCCCAAATTGCCATGTCAGCCTCTAACCTTTTCACCCTTCCTAGAAAACTATTGTTTGGCTATGTTACCGCTTTGCTCAGCCCCTCTTATAGCGTTGTTAGTTGCAGGTGAAGTTGAAGATTGCTCCATGGTGGACAGGATTATGTTGGGATATCACAATATCTCTTATTTAATTAATGCATCTATATACTTGGTAAAGGGTGGAAGACTCGGCCTTATGCCTGGTGTTTTTTTCCACTCTTGCCGCCCTAGTTTCCATCATACCGATGTTACGTTCCCGGATTTTGCGTTCCTTACGCGGTTGGGTGATTTATGGGACCCCCTTGACAGTTCGCTTTGAATAAAACTCCTCCAGCAAGGCCCAACCTTGGTTTTACCATTTGCCTCACCTAGCCCTTTTTCCCTTGGGTTTCCGGAGCCCGAGGGTCATCTATATTTTACCCCCCCCAGGCCAGTGCTCCTCCGAGTGTTGGTCCAAACTAGAGCACCGTGCGAGACCATTCCTTGGCAACTTGGATTATGTTGGTACCTGTACGCTTAGCTTATCCGGTGTGCCCTGAGAACGAGATATGTGCAGCTCCTATCGGGATTTGTCGGCACAGCGGGTGGTCTTGCTGGTCTTGTTTTACCATTGTCGAAATGTCTTGTAAACCGGGATTCCGAGACTGATCGGGTCTTCCTGGGAGAAGGAATATCCTTCGTTGACCGTGAGAGCTTATCATGGGCTAAGTTGGGACACCCCTGCAGGGTATTATCTTTCGAAAGCCGTGCCCGCGGTTATGTGGCAGATGGGAATTTGTTAATGTCCGGTTGTAGATAACTTGACACCTGATTCGAATTAAAATGCATCAACCGTGTGTGTAGCCGTGATGGTCTATTCTTGGCGGAATCCGGGAAGTGAACACGGTTTTGGGTTATGTTTGATGTAAGTAGGAGTTCAGGATCACCTCTTGATCATTAATAGCTTCACGACCGTTCCTTTGCTTCTCTTCTCGCTCTTATTTGTGTATGTTAGCCACCATATATGCTTAGCCGCTGCTGCAACCTCACCACTTTATCCCTTCCTTTCCCATTAAGCTTTGCTAGTCTTGATACCCATGGTAATGGGATTGCTGAGTCCTCGTGGCTCACAGATTACTACAACAATAGTTGCAGGTACATGTTTTGCGATGATCATGACGCGAGAGCGATGTTACTTGTTTTGGAGTTCTTCTTCCGCTTCTTCTTCGATCAGGGGATAGGTTCCAGGTCGGCAGCCTGGGCTAGCAGGGTGGATGTCATTTGAGTTTCTGTTTGTGTTTCATCCGTAGTCGGATGTTGCTCTTATGTAAGATGATGTTGTATTCGTGTGGCATTGTATGCCTTTTGTATGTATCCCCATCTATTATGTACTGTCTATGTAATGATATCCACCTTGCAAAAGCGTTTCAATATGCGGATCAATCTTTGGTGGGACCTTCGAGTTCCTTTTGGATAGGGTCGCATATTGGGCATGACATAACTAAGCAGAAGGCACTTCAACAAATTAGAAGCACTGCAAACTATACACCATATGGAAGGTGCAATCAATATCACTCTGCCAAGTTAAAACTGTCTCGTCATAGGTGGAGTTCATCAAACTAGAAGCAATACATGCTATAAATCATATTCAAGACGCAAACCAATATCACACTGCCAACTTAAAGGTGTCCCATCATAAGTGACTGATGCAAGATACACAAGGAGAGTAGTTTCATGTAAGAACATGGTGTGATAGACAGATATAGTATTTACCAAAAATAGGAAAGCGTGTCGTATTCACACGTATCATGTGTAAGCTAAGCAAATGTAGTTTACACTAATTAGGAGCAATACAAGCTAGACACCATATGCGACATGCAACCAGATATCACACTGCCAAGTTAGAGCAAGCACCTTGGATGGTGGAGTAGGGGAGCGGAGACTTGGACCTTGTAATGCACTATTAGTACAAGGAGAATCGGCACAGATGCTCCATTTACAATGCTGCAGAGGACCACCATCATCGCCTTCCTTACTCTTTTCCTTCCTATTTCTTGATTTTGCATTGTCAAGTCAAACCCACAAGAAAAAGGAATAAAATTTGCTCTTCAGAACTCATTGATGCATGATACTGATGAACACTACTTTCATGTAAGGCAGCCGCATGATAGGATGATGGAATATGTATGAAAAACAGGACGGCGTGACATATTCACACGTATGCTGTATAAAGTGTAAACTAAGCACAAGGTGCTTGAACTTGTTAGAATCTAAGCAAGCTAGAAACCATATGAAAGATGAAACCAATATCACTCTGCCAAATTCAAATGGTGCCCTAACAAATGTATTTGACCAAATTAGAAGCAATACATGGCAACACGCTAGAAATAATATGCAATATGTAAGGAATAAAGGTGACGCATCGTAAGTTATTGATGCAGGATATAGAAGAGAGGTAGTTTCATGTAAGAACAAGGTTAACACATAGATGTAGTGTGTACCAAAAATTGGAAGGCATGTCATATTCACATGTATAGTGTGTAAACTAAGCAGATGAAATTTACCCTAATTAGAAGCATTACAATCGAGACACCGTATGCAACATGCAATCTCATAACACACTGCGAAGTTAGAGCAAGCACCTGTCATGGTGGTGTAGGGGAAGTGCGTTCTTCAAGTACAGAGCTACGTCCAATATCTTCACACTAGTGCAGAACCGGGCTATAGCCCCGGTTCGTAAGGGCCTTTCTTGCCGGTTCTGTAACCGGCACTAAAGGGTGGGGACTAAAGGTCCCCCCCTTTAGTACCGGTTCGGCACAAACCGCCGCTAAAGGGCCACCACGTGGCACGAGCCAGGGCCGGGTGTGGGGAGAGCTTTAGTACCGGTTGGTGTTACCAACCGGTACTAAAAAGTTTGGGGGGTTTTGGTTTTATTATTTATTTTTCCTTTAATTTTGTGTTTTCCATTTAATTCTTTTTCGTTTGCTGGTATTTTACGGTACTACATATTGTACACGTTATGCATATATGTAAATAGAATTTCTCGTAGAACCGATTATATATATATATATATATATATATAATGTCTCACAACCACACCATTATTCACACATACAGTTTTTCCTACATGTAGCCTTCAGAGCCTGTGGCATTTGCCTTGGTGCCTTCGGAGCATGATGACAATTGGGAGTAGTTCATTGGGGCGGTAGCTTGTAGTAGAATTCCCCTTTACGATCTATGACCTCGTCGAGCAAAAATCCCGCTATTTCCTCTTGAAGTGCTCGTATGTGCTCCATTGGTAGGAGCGTCTCCTGCACTGATTCGAACTATTAAGAAGGAGATCAATATGCATGTGTATTAGTTATGTGACTAGATATCGATGATGACGTAAAAATTGTGAATAGTGTTCTGTCAAACGCGCGTACCCGTAGCTGTCTATCAGTTTTGGTCCTTTCAGACGTCATCATGCGAATGTTCTCGAAAATGCAGTATGCACACATATCACTCCCCTGCGCCTGCTTCAGGGCCTTTACGAGAATAGAATTTAATCAGATAATAATTAATCAAGCATGATAATTAATGGTATTGAAACTAGAATTAAAGAGATGCATGGTAGGTAGCTAGATAGTACTACTTAATTAATTATACCTTGGGTCGAAACCAATGCAGCTTTTCTCTCCATTCTCCTGGAACCTCTTTTGAATTCCTTAACTTTGCCCAAGCCCTGCCCGCCGGCAAAGAAATGAATAAACGAGTTATTAAATAGTTGATATCAGGAAATGACGAACTAAAGAGGCCGACATATAGTTAATAATGATTGAAATTACCTGTCGACTATCCCCTTCACGATTGTGTAGTCTTTCTTATCTTTAAGTAGTGAGTCCAGTATTTCAACTGTTCCTTCGTCAACTTTAATGATTAACAAGATCCAATGGTAACTGCATGCACACACGTTTGCATGTCTTAATTAAGCGGGCATGTGCATAACACTCATCAACTACCCTAAACCCTATACACTAAATTATTAACATCTAGCTAGCTAGTAAGTAAAAACAAAATTTGTAGTACAAGACAGTGTGACTCACGTGTAGTTGTAAGGAAGTAGTATATGTTCATTGGTGTTGAGGTCTTCAAGAACTCTAGCATGTTTTTCTCTACATCTGCTTGATACCATTGATATGTCCATGTTTCTTCATTAACGATATTTGGGTCAATGAACCCAATGCATAGCGTCCAGCTTTTTTCATTTCATACATCTTCATCCTGCATAATACCACAGAAAAGAATATAGTGAGGATAATTACAGGTAATGATTGATCAATGAGCACTACAGCTAGCTTGAGACTTGAATTACAAAAAGAAATCACTTCCAGACAATAGCAACTGACGATGGATTTGTCGAGTGCGTCTTGATTGAATAACCGAAATAGTTCTGAATACTCAATGGATAGAGCTAGCTTATTGAAGTAATACTCTTCCTTGACTTTCACCATGAGGCCCTCTCGATTGTTACTCTTGGTAATTTTCATGTACCAATCATGCAATTGATACATTCTCGTTGGGAGGTTCTTGACCTCCTCAGGCTTTACCAAAGGTTGGCCGTGGACATATTTCCGTTTTATGTCCTGCTCTTTAAGCTTAGGCATGGGCTCAATCTCGAGGAGCTGTCCAAAAGTGATACCGAGCATTTCAGCGTTCCGTCTATGCTCGTCGGTTATTACCAGATGATCAGCGCCGGTACTCTCATGTGTTGGTATAACAAGTGGGGGGATCGATTGCGCCGCCTATTCTCCTAGCCGGGGAACGGTTTTCCCGCATTTTTGGCCAGCTGCTTGGCTCGAGCTCGAGCTCGTCCCCTTTTTTCGTGCTCAATGTGCCTTCCTGATTTTGCGCTCATAGTCTGAGTCAACAGGATTGAGAGCTGGTGCTCGCGCCATACGAATAAATTGGTCCATCTTATCCTCGGGCACTTTCTCCCTTGGCGGCAGTGCCGGTTTTGGTGCGAAATGGGCATCCACTTGGGCCTTCACTATGGCTTCGCTTTGCTCCTTGGTCATGTCGTAAGGCCTGTGCGGAAGAGGCGCGAGGCTTTTTGGACCATATTGAAATCGCTTGCCTCCGCCTGTACCTCCTGTACTACCTCGACTTGTAGCACTATGCACCATAGCTACGGCGGCTTTCTTCCACGATTGCTGAGGCAGCAGAGACGGCTGACGCGGTGTCGGACTTGGTGGAGGAGTGGCACGCATTGGTGGACTTGGAGGAGGAGGAGTGGCCTCACACGTTGGCTGAGTTGAAGCAGGAGGAGTTGCCTCACGTGTTGGCTGAGTTGAAGCAGGAGGAGTGGCCTCACGCGTTGGAGGAGCGTGAGTCGTCTGCTCCTTGTCACCTCCTGGAATTTCAAGCTCTAGCTGACGCGGTGTGGGTGGCCTTCGAAAGATGATGCAATCCTTTCTCCATAGGATGATACGATGTATGGCCTCTCCCAGTGTGTGCTCCTCGTCACCTCCAGGAATGTTAAGCTGTAGCCCCGAATATTGGTCCACCACCTCATCAACCACGACACGAGCATAGCTAGCTGGAATCGTTCTGCAATGGTAGGTTGCTCCGGGGGGATTTGTAAGCAACGGCGTCCGCCGCCTTCACGGATATGTTCTTTATTTTGAAATGTAGCTCACAGTTAGAGTTCTCCCTGATGCCATCCACATGTTATCTATCCAGCAGTGCGTCGCCTGGGGCGGAACCCATGCTGCTTCTCGGCATGGATTGGACGGTGCTATCCAATGTTGGATCATCCGCTAGCTGCGGCCGCTACTGAGACCCCCTTTCCTGGCTAAGCGAGTCGATCTGCTGCTGATGCCTCTGCAATTTGAGTGTCAAGTCCACGTGTGCTGATTCTAGGCCTTGAAGGCATTCTGCTTCCTGCTTCCTCTGCTTGTCCTCCAACTTCTTCTCCTTCTTCTTCTCCTCCTCCATCTTACTTCTCGCATGGCTTCTGTAGTCGGCGTTCCACTCAGAAAAGTCCTCATACCACGGAACAATGCCCTTGCCTCGTGTTCTTCCCGGGTGTTCAGGATTTCCCAGGGCGCGCATAAGCTTATCGTTCTCTCTGTTGGGCGTGAACACCCCCTTTCGCTTCAACTAACTTATCATCAGCTCCTTTAAGACATGCCTTCTTCGAAACCTTGCCTGTCTTCGGGGTCCGACACACCCATGTGCATAGAACCAACTTCTGCACCTGGGGGGCCAGCTCAATGTAACTGGAGTGACCTGTGCAGCCAGCATCTCTTGTTCAGACTTATCCCACTTAGGCATTGCCACCGCATAGCCACCTGGCCCTAGCCTATGGAATTGATGCCTTTTTGCGGCATTGGCCTTGTTTTTTCTGGATCGTTCCTTAGATAATTCTGATTCCTTGAATTTCACAAAATCGTCCAGTGTTCTCTTTGGCTCTCCAGTGTTCCTGCTTTGACGTAGTTATTCCATACAGTTTTCTTGTGGTTGTTGAATGCAATTGCCATCTTCCTAAGAGCAGCGTCTTTGACTTTCTCCACATCTGCAGTTGTGAAATGATCCGGTAGGGTGAAATGTTCCATGAGGTCTTCCCAAAGCGCATATTTTTGCTCTATCATCGACAGAAGTAAGATCTGGACGGGGATTTGGTGGCTCTTTCCATTCTTGAAGGGAGATCGGGAGTTTGTCCTTCACAAGAACTCCGCACTGACGAATGAACTTGTTTGCAATGTTCTTAATTAGGCGCTATTGGTTCGCCATTAGTTCTAATGGAATCGATGTTGTACTTTACGCCCTCCTTCAACTTTTTTCCCGGCCCTCGCACTTTGCCTATGGAAGATTTGCTCGATCCGGAGGGCTGAAAAGAAGAAAGATCGATTCGTTAATATATCTTCACATCATTTAAAACATGTGATGATCACCATATGCCTGCTTATATAAATATACCTCGCCGGTCTCTGTTTTATCAAGATCAACATTTTCTTCGCCATCATAATCATTAATTGCTTCGCCATCATAATCATTAATTTCTTCGCCACCAAAATCCATGACTTCATGAATTTGGTCGTTGCGATCGAATATCATATCATCACCCTCCCCGGTATTGTTTAGATATTGGGAGCCATCATCTTCTTCATTTCGATTATCTGGCGCGCGAGGGGAGCGTATGATCTCGAACAGGGCCTCTTCTCCCTCTCTGCCGGTATTGTCTGCCATAGCTTTTATTTAACAAATCCAGAAGAAATATAAAAGAATTTAGTATTCAAATTACAATATGCATGCATGCAATCAATAAGAGGAAATCCTGAATCATAGTACATAATATGCATCATCTCGAATAATATATAATCTCAAATACATCGTCTCGAATATTATATATCAAATACATCACTAGCTAGCTAATAAAGATCGAATGTTACAGAATAATCTAGGCCACTCGCAGTTCATGAGGCGCGGGCGGTGGACACCCAAAGGGAAGGAACCATCACAGGATCATAGCTCTGGTCATCTCCACAAAGACCGTGCAAGGTATTGGAGAACCTGACATCCATAGCAGCCATGTAGCGATGGACGTGCTCGTCCACCTCCCTACACGGTGACGCACCACCTCCTACGGGGCCAGTTCCCTCCGCACCAAAAGTGGACCACGGGAACGCCACCAAAGGAGCTCAGGGTCGACGACGGGACCCAGGTTCCTCACCATGCGGCAAGCCCCTGAAGGTAGCACCTCCCAGTGCCAACCCGGCGGAGCCCAGTCCTGGACATGGGTCCTCTTAAAGAGGACGTCGTCGCAAACGCGTCGACGCCGAGGATGCGGGCCAGGCATCATCGAGAACAAATACCATACGCCGCAAAAGTAACATTTTTTAAATGATTAGATTGTGATTTCTTATATGCAAATTCTAAATTTGTATAACTAAAATTATAAGAAACTAAAAACTAACATTTCTATTAATATTGAAATTAATCTAATTCATCTAGCTAAAACTAACATTTCTAACATTTCTGACATTTCTATAACATTTCTATAACATTTCTAACATTTCTATATACTATTTGACATTGATCTAATCTAATTAATTAATTCATCTAAAACTTTGTATGAAAAACAGAAAAACTAAAAACTAAAAACATAAAAATTGTGTGCGTGTGTGCACGCGCGCGTTTAGTGTGAGTGTGTGTGTGCGCGTGTAGTGTCTGTGTGTGTGCGTGCGCGACCAGTGGCGGAGGCGGCGTGATGGATTGGAGGGAGGAGAGGCTGGGGGAGGGGCTCACAGCGCGCGCGGTAGAGGTCGAGGCAACGGCGACGGCGAGGTCCAGGCGACGGTGACGGCGAGGCAAGGTCGATCCAAGGCGACAATGATAGCGAGGCGAGGGGTCGGACGGCGATGGCGTGGGATGGGGCGACGGCGCGATGGGGACGGCGACGCCGCGGGATGGGGGCGGCAGCGAGGGGTGGCGGCGACGGGGTAGAGGATAAGAAGCAAAGGGAGAACTGACAATTTTTTTTGAAGTGTTTTCTTATATAGAACCTACCTTTAGTACCAGTTGGAGCCACTAACCGGTACTAAAGGTCGGTTTTGGCCATGCGAAGCGGCGGGAAGCCCACCCCTTTAGTATTGGGTGGTGGCTACAACCCGTACTAAAGCCCCCCCCCCTTTAGTACCGGTTGTAGCCACGACCCGGTACTAAAGGGGGTGCGCTGGCGCAGGTGCGGTGCGGGCAAGTTTAGTCCCACCTTGCTAGCGGAGGGCGCACGGCACCTGTTTAAAAGCCCCGGCGCTGTTGCTGTATTGAACTCCTCTCTATAGCAGGCTTTTGGGCTTAACTCTGCCTCTTAGCTCTGTGGGCCTACGGGCCCTACGGGCCTGCATCCTGGCCCAACTACAAGTTGGGTTACTAGTCGTATGCATGCCGCTGTGGCCTAGTAGGTGGGCTTTTTTATTTAGTTTTTGTCTCAACAAAAATTTAGTTTTTTTTCTTTTCTACTTTATTTATTTATATTTATTTCTGAATATTTTTTCTTTAGGTACAAAAAATTACAAACTTTCTGTTAGTGCGAGTTGTTTTCAAATTTGAATAGTTTAATTTTTTTTGTTTAGTTTTTGTCTCAACGAAAATTTAGTTTTTTTTTCTTTTCTACTTTATTTATTTCCATTTATTCATTTCTGAATATTTTTTGTATAGTTACAAAAAATTACAAACTTTCTGTTAGTGCCAGTAGTTTTCAAATTTGAATAGTTTAAATTTGAATTATTTGACAAACTAATTTGCACATAAAATTTCTTCGTGTTTCAAATACCAAAACACATAAGTACCCTAACTATTACAAAGATTCCCTTTGATTTGTTCGAAGCGGCATCACTGCAGAAGAAAGTGATGACGGTGAAGCCTATCACATGCCAGTGTGTGATCTTTGGGTGTGAAACTTTTTCTTCACTGTGTCCCTTTGTGTCGTAACCATAGACAATATTCATCATTTAACTGGATACTCGGATGAATATTCACTGTGAATGGAGCAATTTCATCAAACTTTTCATAATCTTATGACATGTCTGTCTTGTCATCCACTCCCATGATGTTTCTTTTCCCTGAAAGAACTATGTGGCGCTTTGGCTCATCGTATGATGCATTCGCTTCCTTATCTTTTCTTTTTCTCGGCTTGGTAGACATGTCTTTCACATAGAAAACCTGCGCCACGTCATTGGCTAGGATGAATGGTTCGTCTGCATATGCAAGATTGTTGAGATCCACTGTTGTCATTCCGTACTACGGGTCTTCCGTTACCCCGCCTCGTGTCATATTGACCCATTTGCACCGAAACAAAGGCACCTTAAAACCACCTCCATAGTTAAGTTCCCATATGTCCTCTATGTAACCATAATATATTTCCTTTCCCGTGTTGGTTGTTGCATCAAAGAGGACACCACTGTTTTGGTTGGTGCTCTTCTTATCTTGGGCGATCGTGTAAAATGTATTCCCATTTATCTCGTACCCTTTGAAAGTCATTGTATTCGAAGATGGTAACTGGGACAGCAAGTACAGGTCATCTTCAATATCGCCATCATGCATGGCACGTGTCTGCAACCAACCGGCAAAAGTCCTCGTTTGTTCACATGTAATCCAATCGTCAGACTCCCGGGTGTTTGGAGTGTAGAAAATTCTTGTGTTCCTCCATATACGGAGCCACCAAGGCGGAATTCTGTAGAACTGTGTAGTGTGCTTCAGTGAGAGAATGCCCGTCCATACATATTATTTGATCCCCTCCTAGCGTGCCTTTTCCATCCAGTCTGCCCTTATGCCGCGATTCAGGAACACCAATCGGCTTAAGGTCAGGAATAAAGTCAATACAAAACTCAATGACCTCCTCATTTTCATGGCCCTTCGAGATGCTTCCTTCTGGCCTAGCACGGTTATGAACATATTTCTTCAAGACTCCCATGAACCTCTCAAAGGGGAACATATTGTGTAGAAATACAGGACCCAAAACGTTAATCTCTTCGCAAAGGTGAACTAGGACGTGCGTCATGATGTTGAAGAAGGATGGTGGGAACACCAACTCGAAACTGACAAGACATTGCACCAAATCATTCTGTAACCTTGGTATGATTTCTGGATCGATTACCTTCTGAGAGATTGCATTGAGGAATGCACATAGCTTCACAATGGCTAATCGAACATTTTCCGGTAGAAGCCCCCTCAATGCAACCGGAAGCAGTTGCGTCATAATCACGTGGCAGTCATGAGACTTTAGGTTCTGGAACTTTTTCTCTGCCATATTTATTATTCCCTTTATATTCGACGAGAAGCCAGACGGTACCTTCATACTGAGCAGGCATTCAAAGAAGATTTCCTTCTCTACTTTGGTAAGAGCATAGCTGGCATGACCCTGATGTATGCCATCTTTTTCGTGCATACATTGTTGGTCCTCTTGTGCCTCCGGTGTATCTTTTGTCTTCCCATACATGCCCAAGAAGCCAAGCAGGGTCACGCAAAGATTCTTCGTCACGTGCATCATGTCGATTGCGGAGTGGACCTCTGGGTCTTTCCAATAGGGCAGGTCCCAAAATATAGATTTCTTCTTCCACATGGGTGCGCGTCCGTAAGCGTCCATCGGAACAGGTTGTCCGCCAGGACCCTTTCCAAACATTACCTTCAAATCCTTGACCATATCATGTACATCAGCACCAGTACGGTGGCGAGGCTTCGTCCGATGATCTGCCTCACCTTTGAAATGCTTGCCTTTCTTTCTTACGAGATGCCTTCTCGGAAGAAATCGACTATGTCACACGTACACATTCTTCCTACAACTATCCAAATATATATTGTTGGTATTATCCAAACAGTGCGTGCATCCGCGGTATCCCTTGTTTGTCTGTCCTGAAAGGTTACTGAGAGCAGGCCAATCATTGATGGTCACGAACAACAATGCCTTTAGGTCAAATTCTTCCTGTTTGTGCTCATCCCATGCACGTACACCTTTTCCATTCCATAGCTATAATAGTTCTTCAACTAATGGCGTTAGGTACACATCAATGTCGTTGCCGGGTTGCTTAGGGCCTTGGATGAGCACTGGCATCATAAGGAACTTCCTCTTCATGCACAACCAAGGAGGAAGGTTATACAAACATAGAGTCACAGGCCACGTGCTATGGTTGCTGCTCTACTCCCCAAAAGGATTAATGCCATCTGCGCTTAGACCAAACCATACGTTCCTTGGGTCACCTACAAACTCCTACCTCTACTTTCTCTCGATTTTTCTCCACTTCGACTAGTCAAACTCAAACTCTCAACTTTCCATCTTTTTACGATCTTCTTCGTGCCATCACATCACCTTGGCATGCTCTTTGTTTTGGAACAAACATTTCAACCGTGGTATTATAGGAGCATACCACATCACCTTCGCAGGAATATTCTTCCTGGGGCGCTCGCCCTCGACATCACCAGGGTCATCGCGGCTGATCTTATAGCGCAATGCACTGCATACCGGGCATGCGTTCAAATCCTCGTACTCACCACGGTAGAGGATGCAGTCATTAGGGCATGCATGTATCTTCTGCACCCCTAAACCTAGAGGGCAGACAACCTTCTTCGCTTCGTACATACTCTCGGGGAATTCATTGTCCTTTGGAAGCATATTCTTTATCATTACCAGCAACTTTCCAAATCCCTTGTCAGATACACCATTCTCTGCCTTCCATTGCAGCAATTCCAGTGTGGTGCCCAACTTTTTCTTGTCACCTTTGCAATTCGGGTACAACAATTTCTAGTGATCCTCTAACATGCGCTGCAACTTCTTCTTGTCCTTTTCACTTGCGCAGTTTCTCTTTGCATCGGCATTGGACCGACCTAGATCATCAACGGGCTCATCTGATGCCTCTTCTTCAGCTTCTTCCCGCATGGCCGGCTCAGCTTCTTCCCCCATTGTTGTATCATCGTATTCAGGGAACCCATGGCCAGGATAGCTACCGTTGTCCTCTTCTTCTTCATTTTCTTCCATCATAACCCCTCTTTCTCCGTGCTTGGTCCAAACATTATAGTGGGGCATGAAACCAGACTCAAATAGGTGGACGTGAATGGTTCTTGAGTTAGAGTAATTTTGACTATTCTTACAGCCAGCACATGGACAAGGCATAAAACCACCCGCCCGCTTGTTTTCCTGAGCCACAATCAAAAAAGTATGCACGCCATCAACGAACTGGGGAGAGCATTGGTCATCGTACATCCATTGCCGACGCATCTTCATTACGCACCACAGAATAGACCAAATTAATACAAGTTCATACATAAAGTTCATACAACTGTTAAATTCAACATACAAATAACTCTCTAGCTAAAGCATTTAAATGCAACAACAAATGCGATCAAGATCATAACTAAGGTAACAATTGATCCAACAACATAATGATACCAAGCCACACTATCAATGGCATATTTTCTAATATTTCTAATCTTCAACTGCATTTTCTCCATCTTGATCTTGTGATCATGGACGACATCAGCAACATGCAACTCCAATTCCATCTTCTCCCCCTCAATTATTTTCAATTTTTCTTTCAAATACTCGTTTTCTCTTTCAACTAAATTTAACCTCTCGACAATAAGGTCGGTTGGAATTTCTGGTTCACATACCTCCTAGATATAAATATCTATGTCAACTTGATGGGCACAATTTGTCATAAACACGAAATACAACAAATAGTTTTAAAAGAGAATATACCATATCCAAATCATAAAATGGATGAGGGTTGACGGGGACGGATATCAAAACCATGGCACTATGTATAACAAATAACATACGGGTAAGATAATTATACAAGTAACTATATATCTAAATCACACAAACATGATTTTTTTATATAAAAAAGATAAGAACAAGAGGCTCACCACAAGGTGGTGCCGGCGACGGGTCGGTGCGGACGATCGACGGTGGTTACGACGGAGATGGGAAGGCAGTAAGTAAACCACACCTACATATGAAAACTAAGAGTTATTTTAGGCTCAAATTGCATATAAATCAAATAAACTACCATATATAATTCCTCCCAAATTACTAAAACCCACAAATTAATCACTATATAAAGCATTGGTAGAGCTAATCTAGCAATGAGAGATGAAAGGACAAAGTTGCTAACCTTTGTGGTCACTTGAATGGATGGGGGCCTTCAAATCTTGACAAAATTTGGGCAAAATGTGTGATGAGCTCGAGGGGAGAAGAGGAAGAACAGAGAGGAGGAGAGGGGAAAGGGGGAAGAACAGAGCAAGCTGGCCGAAGGGTTTATATGCAGGATAACCTATAGTACTGGTTTGTGGCAAGAACCAGTACTAAAGGTGCTGGACGGGCCCCAGTCTGACAACATCCTGCCAACACACCCTTTAGTACCGGTTCGTGGCACGAACCGGTGCTAAAGGTTCCACATGAACCGGTACTAAAGAGAGCGGCCCGCCTAGCCATTGAAACCGGCACTAATGGTCACATTAGTGCTGACTCAATTTCAAACCGGGACTAATGAGCTACACATTAGACCATTTTTCTACTAGTGTCATTTAGGCTTGTTGTTTCTTGAGAATCATGTGGAGAGGATGAAATTGCATTCTTTATAAGAGTAGTGCGTCTCATATTAACCCACGGGCGTAACTGTCTCACCATAAGTGATAGATGCAGGATACACAAGAACAATAGTTTGATGTAAGAACATGGTGTGATAGCAGATGTAGTTGATACGTCTCCGTCGTATCTATAATTTTTTATTGTTCCATGCCAATATTCTTCAACTTTCATATACTTTGGGAAACTTTTTATATTATTTTTGGGACTAACATATTGATCCAGTGCCCAGTGCCAGTTCCTGTTTGTTGCATGTTTTATGTCTCACAGAAAACCAATATCAAATGGAATCCAAACAGGATAAAAATCGACGGAGAATTATTCTGGAATATTTGGAATTTTCCGGAGGAAGAATCAACGTGAAACGGTGTCCGAGGTGGCCAGGAGATAGGGGCGCGCCCGCCCCCCTGGGCGCGCCTGGCACTCTCCTAGGCCACCCGTAAGGCGGTTGACGCTCTTCTTTTGCCGCAGGAAAGCTAATGTTACGAGAAAAATCTGGGCGAAATATTCACACCACTCGCAGTTACAGATCTCCGGATATAAAAGAAACGATGCCAGGGCAGAATCCCAGAACACAGAAACAGAGAGATAAATCCAATCTCGGAGGGGCTCTTGCCCCTCCCAAGCCATGGGAGCCAAGGACCAGAGGGGAAACCCTTCTCCCATCTAGGGAGAAGGTCAAGGAAGAATAAGAAGAAGTGGGGCTTTCTCCCCCTTGCTGCCGGTGGCGCTGGAACGCCGTCGGGGGCCATCATCATCACCGCGATCTTCACCAACACCTCCGCCATCTTCACCAACATCTCCATCGCCTTCCCCCATTTATATCCAGCGGTCCACTCTCCCACAACCCACTGTACCCTCTACTTGAACATGGTGCTTTATGCTTCATATTATTATCCAATGATGTGTTGCCATCCTATGCTGTCTGAGTAGATTTTCGTTGTCCTATCGGTGATTGATGAATTGCTATGATTGGTTTGAGTTGCATGTTTTATTATTGGTGCTGTCCTATGGTGCCCTCCGTGTCGCGCAAGTGTGAGGGATTCCCGCTATAGGGTGTTGAAATGCGTTCATGATTTGCTTATAGTGGGTTGCGTGAGTGATTGAAACACAAACCCGAGTAAGTAGGTTGTTGCGTATGGGATAAATAGGACTTGATGCTTTAATGCTATGGTTGGGTTTTACCTTAATGATCTTTAGTAGTTGCGGATGCTTGCTAGAGTTCCAATCATAAGTGCATATGATCCAAGTAGAGAAAGTATGTTAGCTTATGCCTCTCCCTCAAATAGAATTGCAATAGTGATTACCGGTCTAGTAACATTGTCAATTGCTTCGGGACAATTTCACAACTCCTACCACCACTTTTCCATACTCGCTATATTTACTTTATTGTTTATTTATCTAAACAGCCCCTAGTTTATATTTATGTGTTCTTTATTATCTTGCAAACCTATCCTATCACACCTACAAAGTACTTCTAGTTTCATACTTGTTCTAGGTAAAGAAAACGTCAAGCGTGCGTAGAGTCGTATCAGTGGCCGATAGGACTTGAGAGAGTATTTGTTCTACCTTTAGCTCCTCGTTGGGTTCGACACTCTTACTTATCGGAAGATGCTACAACTATCCCGTATACTTGCGGGTTATCAAGACCTTTTTCTGGCGCCGTTGTCGGGGAGTCATAGCGTGGGGTGAATATTCTCGTGTGTGCTTGTTTGCTTTATCACTAAGTAATTTTTATTTGTTGTTCGAATTTTTCTCTATCTTTAGTTATGGATATGGAACACGAAATACCAAAAAAATAGGTGTACTTGCTACTCATGGAGATGGGGAACCTCCTAAAACCCTCGATGCTCGTTATGTTCAGGATATTATGTACCACTTTGATAATCCTGAGAAAACCCAATTCAATTATGTTATGGGAGTAACGTTGGATCAACGTGAATAATTTAGGGATTATCGCTTGACACAAAAAGGGATACTTTTATGGGATCAAATTTCTATGTTGCATTGGTATGCTCGTCAACTATGCGTGATACATGATTATACTTGTTGGTCTAGGATGAAGGCTCCACGCCTTCCCTTTTCATGCAAATTGAATGATAATGAAACCTTTGCTTCTTATGCTAATGGTATCTATGATTACTATGATGTGGAACAAATAGAAGAATTTGTTGCTTTTATGGGTGCTTATGAGATTGAATCTATGTTTAAAGCGTTTGACGATTTTGATGATTCAGTTTATAGACTAGAAAATCTTGCTCTACTTAGATATTGCTATGAAAATTATGAATACAATTACAATATTAATGCGTTTATTGAGAAAGTCTCCACTGTCCAAGAAGAGACCAATATTTTGCAGGAAGCTATGGAAGAAGAAATTGATGAAACTGTGAGCTCATTGGATGAAAAAGATGATGAGGAGAGCGAAGAACAAAAGGAGGAAGAGCGGATTGATCACCCGTGCCCACCTTCTAATGAGAGTAACTCTTCAACTCATACATTGTTTAATTCCCCTTTGCGCTTACCGAAGGATGATTTCCATGATGATTGCTATGATCCCGTTGATTATCTTAAAATATCCCTTTTTGATGATGCTTGCTATGCTTGTGGCCAAGATGCCAATATGAATTATGTTTATGAAGATGAACTTGCTATAGTTCCTTATGTTAAACATGAAATTGTTTCTATTGCACCCACACATGATAGTCCTATTATCTTTTTGAATTCTCCCGACTACACTATATCAGAGAAGTTTGTGCTTATTAAGGATTATATTGATGGGTTGCATTTTACCGTTGCACATGATGATTTTGATAGATATAATATGCATGTGCTTGCTGCTCCTACTTGCAATTATTATGAGGGAGGAACTACATCTCCACCTCTCTATGTTTCCAATATGATAAAATTGCAGGAAACTATTTATACTATGCATTGGCCTTTACTATGTGTGCATGAATTGTTCTTTTATGACATGCCGATGCATAGGAAGAGAGTTAGACTTTGTTGTTGCATGATATATGTTACTTTGTGCTCACTACTAAATTACAAATCATTGTTAATTAAAATTGGCTCTTATATACCTTGGGATCTGGGTGGATTCATTTCTTGAGCACTATATGCCTAGCTTAATGGCTTTAAAGAAAGTGCTGCCAGGGAGACAACCCAGAAGTTTTAGAGAGTCATTTATTTATGTTGAGTGCCTTCATATAGTTTAAAAACCAAAAAAATAAAGAGGGGAACCTAAAAGCGTTTCAAAAAGGAAAGTGAAAGTGAGAAAGACAAGCACTGTTGAAGTGGGAGCTAGCCTTGAACTTTGTACATGCTCACGGAAACTTTGTGAATCTTGATTACAGAAACTTTTCATCAAAAATAATTATCCCCTTGTATAATTCCATTGTATTATAAAAATAATATGCCAAGGTTTGCCTTTAGGATGTTTACAATGCTTGTTGGTTTGTATGGTGCATGACAGAAACTTTGGCTGTAGTGCGTGATTTTACATTTTTAACTAGAACATCAAACGGTTCAGATTCCTTTTGCACTGTCTTGATGTACAAATTATCTATTTTCCCTAATTTTGGTAGAATTTCTGGGGTACCAGAAGTATGGTGAATGTTCAGATTGCTACAGACTGTTCTAAAAGCTTTTCAAAAAGGAAAGTGAAAGTGAGAAAGACAAGCATTGTTGAAGTGGGAGCTAGCCTTGAACTTTGTACATGCTCATGGAAACTTTGTGAATCTTGATTAAAGAAACTTTTCAGCAAAAATAAGTATCCCCTTGTATAATTCCATTGTATTATAAAAATAATATGCCAAGGTTTGCCTTTAGGCTGTTTACAATGCTTGTTGGTTTGTACGGTGCAGGACAAAAACTTTGGCTGTAGTGCGTGATTTTACATTTTTAACTGGAACGTCAAACGGTTCTGATTCCTTTTGCACTGTCTTGATGTACAAATTATTTATTTTCCCTAATTTTGGTAGAATTTCTGGGGTACCAGAAGTATGGTGAATGTTCAGAAATTCTAGCAAAATTAGGAAAAATAAATAATTTGTACATCAAGACAGTGCAAAAGGAATCAGAACCGTTTGACGTTCCAGTTAAAAATGTAAAATCACGCACTACAACGAAAGTTTCTGTCCTGCACCGTACAAACCAACAAGCATTGTAAACATCCTAAAGGAAAACCTTGGCATATTATTTTTATAATACAATGGAATTATACAAGGGGATAATTATTTTTGATGAAAAGTTTCTGTAATCAAGATTCACAAAGTTTCCGTGAGCATGTACAAAGTTAAAGGCTAGCTCCCACTTCAACAATGCTTGTCTTTCTGTTTTTGATGCATAGTTTGCTTGTTTTGATGAATCTATCAATTTATATCAGTGGATTTAAGCCATGAAAAAGCTATATAACAGTAGACACAATGCAAAAACAAAATATGAATTGGTTTGCAACAGTACTTAGAGTGCTGATTTGCTTTATTATACTAACGGATCTTACCGAGTTTTCTGTTGAAGTTTTGTGTTGATGAAGTGTCTAATCGAGGATGTCTCGATATGAGGAAAAGGAAGAGAGGCAAGAGCTCAAGCTTGGGGATGCCCGAGGCACCCCAAGTAAATATTCAAGGAGACTCAAGCGTCTAAGCTTGGGGATGCCCCGGAAGGCATCCCCTCTTTCTTCAACAAGTATCGGTATGTTTTCGGATTCATTTCGTTCATGTGATATGTGCAACCTTGGAGTGTCTTTTGCATTTAGTTTTCACTTTTATTTTATGCACCATGCTGGTATGAGATAGTCCTTGGTTGATTTGTAGAATGCTCATTGCACTTCACTTAAATCTTTTTAGTATGGCTTTATAGAATGCTTCATGTGCTTCACTTATATCATTTGAAGTCTGGATTGCCTGTTTCTCTTCACATAGAAAACCTCCATTTGTAGAATGCTCTTTTGCTTCACTTATATTTGTTAGAGCATGGGCATATCTTTTGTAGAAAGAATTAAACTCTATTGCTTCACTTATATCTATTTAGAGAGATGACAGGAATTGGTCATTCACATGGTTAGCCATAAAATCCTACATAAACTTGTATATCGCTGAATATGATATGATTGATTCCTTGCAATAGTTTTGCGATATAAAGATGGTGATATTAGAGTCATCCTAGTGGGTGGTTGTGGATTGTAGAGACACTTGTGTTCAGGTTTGCAAGTCCCGTAGCATGCACGTATGGTAACCGTTGTGTGACAAATTTGAAGCATGGGGTGTTTCTTTGATTTTCTTCCTTATGAGTGACGGTCGGGGACGAGCGATGGTCTTTTCCTACCAATCTATCCCCCTAGGGGCATGCGTAGTAGTACTTTGCTTTGAGTGCTAATAAACTTTTGCAATAAGTACATGAGTTCTTTATGACTAATGTGAGTCCATGGATTATACGCACTTTTACCTTTCCATCATTGCTAGCCTCTTCGGTACCGTGCATTGCCCTTTCTCACCTTGAGAGTTGGTGCAAACTTCGCCAGTACATCCAAACCCCGTGATACGATACGCTCTATCACACATAAGCCTCCCTATATCTTCCTCAAAACAGCCACCATACCTACCTATTATGGCATTTCCATAGCCATTCTGAGATATATTGCCATGCAACTTCCATCATCATCATATACATGACTTGAGCATTCATTGTCATATTTCTTGCATGATCGTAAGATAGCTAGCATGATGTTTTCATGGCTTGTCCGTTTTTTGATGTCATTGGTACGCTAGATCATTGCACATCCGGTACACCGCCGGAAGCATTCATATGGAGTCATATCTTTGTTCTAGTATCGAGTTGTAATATTGAGTTGTAAGTAAATAAAAGTGTGATGATCATCATTATAGAGCATTTGCCCCATGAAAAAAAAGAGGCCAAAGAAGCCTAAATAAAAAAAGGGGGCAAAGAAGCCCACCAAAAAAAAGAAAAAAAAGAAAAGAAAAGGGGCAATGTTACTATCCTTTTCCACACTTGTGCTTCAGAGTAGCACCATGTTCTTCGTATAGAGAGTCTCCTATATTGTCACTTTCATATACTAGTGGGAATTTTCATTATAGAACTTGGCTTGTATATTCCAATGATGGGCTTCCTCAAATGCCCTAGGTCTTCATGAGCAAGCAAGTTGGATGCACACCCACTTAGTTTTCAGTTTGAGCTTTCATACACTTATAGCTCTTAGTGCATCCGTTGCATGGCAATCCCTACTCCTCGCATTGGCATCAATTGATGGGCATCTCCATAGCCCGTTGATTAGCCGCGTTGATGTGAGACCTTCTCCCTTTTTTGTTTTCTCCATATAAACCTCCACCATCATATTCTATTCCACCCATAGTGCTATATCCATGGCTTGTGCTCATGTATTGTGTGAGGGTTGAAAAAGCTGAAGCGCGTTAAAATGTATGAACCAATTTCTTGGCTTGTCATCGGGGTTGTGCATGATGGGAGCATTTTGTGTGACGAAAATGAAGCATGGCCAAACTATATGATTTTGTAGGGATAAGCTTGCTTTGGCCTTGTTGTTTTGAAAAGACTTGATTGCTTTATTGGTACGCTCGAAGTATTATTGTTTTTATGTCAAATGATAGACTATTGCTTTGAATCACTCGTGTCTTAATATTCATGCCATGATTAGACATATGATCAAGATTATGCTAGGTAGCATTCCACATCAAAAAATATCTTTTTATCATTTACCTACTCGAGGACGAGCAGGAATTAAGCTTGGGGATGCTGATACGTCTCCGTCGTATCTATAATTTTTGATGGTTCCATGCCAATATTCTTCAACTTTCATATACTTTGGGCAACTTTTTATACTATTTTTGGGACTAACATATTGATCCAGTGCCCAGTGCCAGTTCCTGTTTGTTGCATGTTTTATGTTTCACAGAAAACCAATATCAAACGAAATCTAAACGGGATAAAACAGACGGAGAATTATTTTGGAATATTTGGGATTTAGCGGAGGAAGAATCAACGCGAAATGGTGTCCAAGGTGGCCAGGAGATAGGGGGCCGCGCCTGGCACTCTCCTGGGCCACCCATAAGGCGGTTGACGCTCTTCTTTTGCCGCAAGAAAGCTAATTTTACGAGAAAAATCTGGGCGAAAGATTCACCCCAATCGGAGTTACGGATCTCCAGATATAAAAGAAACGGTGCCAGGGCAGAATCCCAGAACGTAGAAACACAGAGGTGGATCCAATCTCGGAGGGGCTCTCGCCCCTCCCAAGCCATGGGAGCCAAGGACCAGAGGGGAAACCCTTCTCCCATCTAGGGAGAAGGTCAAGGAATAAGAAGAAGAAGAAGAGGGGCTCTCTCCCCCTTGCTTCCGGTGGCGCCGGAACGCCGCCAGGGGCCATCATCATCATCGTGATCTTCACCAACACCTCCGGCATCTTCACCAACATCTCCATCACCTTCCCCCATCTATATCCAGCGGTCCACTCTCCCGCAACCCACTGTACCCTCTACTTGAACATGGTTCTTTATGCTTCATATTATTATCCAATGATGTGTTGCCATCCTATGATGTCTGAGTAGATTTTTGTTGTCCTATCGGTGATTGATGAATTGCTATGATTGGTTTGAGTTGCATGTTTTATTATTGGTGATGTACTATGGTGCCCTCCGTGTCGCGCAAGTGTGAGGGATTCCCGATGTAGGGTGTTGCAATGCGTTCATGATTTGCTTATAGTGGGTTGCGTGAGTGACTGAAACACAAACCCGAGTAAGTAGGTTGTTGCGTATGGGATAAATAGGACTTGATGCTTTAATGCTATGGTTGGGTTTTACCTTAATGATCTTTAGTAGTTGCGGATGCTTGCTAGAGTTTCAATCATAAGTGCATATGATCCAAGTAGAGAAAGTATGTTAGCTTATGCCTCTCCCTCAAATAGAATTGCAATAGTGATTACCGGGCTAGTAACATTGTCAATTGCTTCGGGACAATTTCACAACTCCTACCACCACTTTTCCATACTCGCTATATTTACTTTATTGTTTATTTATCTAAACAGCCCCTAGTTTATATTTAGGTGTTCTTTATTATCTTGCAAACCTATCCTATCACACCTACAAAGTACTTCTAGTTTCATACTTGTTCTAGGTAAAGAAAACGTCAAGCGTGCGTAGAGTCGTATCCGTGGCCGATAGGAATTGAGAGAGTATTTGTTCTACCTTTAGCTCCTTGTTGGGTTCGACACTCTTACTTATCAAAAGAGGCTACAACTATCCCGTATACTTGCAAGTTATCAGTAGTATGTACCGAAAACAGGAAGGCGTGTCATATTCACATGTATAATATGTAAGCTAAGGAGATGCAATTTAACAAATTAGGAGCAATACAAGCTAGACACCATATGCAACATGCAACCAGATATCACACTGCCATGTTAGAGCAAGCACCTTGGGTTGTGGAGTAGGGGAGATGCGATTTGGAGCTAGCACTGCAGTACGAGTAGCAGGAGAATCTACAGAGATCATCTGTTTCGGTTGCTCCAGAGGACCACCATCATTCCGTGCGTTCGTCCTTTCAGATTTTGCCTTGTCAAGTAAACACACAAGAAAAAGGAATGAAATTCACACTTCTAAATTCGTTGATGTATGATACTGACGAACACAACTTTTATTTATGGCAACCACATTGTAGGAGGATGGAATATGTATAAAAAACGCTAGGCAGACGACATTTCAACCAATTGGAAGCAATGCAATCTAGACACCATATGAAAGATCCAACCAAAATCACTCTACCAAGTTAGATGTGTCTCATTATATGTGGCACTTCAACAAATTAGATGCAATACATGTTTGAAATGATATGCAAGATGCAACCAATATTACACTGTCAACTTGAAGGTGTATCATCAGAAGTGATTGATGAGGGATGCACAAGAAAAGTAGTTTGATGTAAGAACATGGTTAATAGAAAGACGTAGTATGTACCAAAAATAGGAAGGCATGTCATATTCACAGGTATAATGTGTTAACTAAGCATATGCAATTTTATGCAACATGCAACCACATATCACACTGCCAAGTAAGAGCAAGCACCTGCGATGGTGATGTGGGGGAATTGTGGTCATCAACTAGAGAGCTATGTTGACTATCTTCATTTAGCCTTGCTGTTTCTTAAAAATCATGTGGGAGGATGACACTGCACTCTTTAAACGAGTAGGGCGTCTCACGGTAACCCACTGGGGTGACTGTCTCGTCATAAGTAATTGACGAGGGATACAAAAGAGCATTAGTTTGATGTACGAACATGGTTAATAGACATATGTAGTATGTATCAAAAATAGGAAGGCATGTCATTATCAAAGGTATAATGTGTAAAGTAAGCAGATGCAATTTAACCAAATTGGAAGCAATACAAGCTAGACACCATATGCAACATGCAACCACATTTGACAGCGCGAAGTTAAAGCAAGCACCTGGGATGGTTGTGTGTGGCAATTGAGATCATCAACTGCAGAGCTACGTTTACTGTCTCCAACTGCTGACACTACACCCTTTAGAGCGCTGAAATACTTAGTGCTTATCTTCGAATTACACTGGAGTGAGTTCTGTCTTTTCTTTTTGGCATTCATCAACACCGCGTCAGATTCTAAAATACCCATGCATAAAGAAACAATAGTGTGAGTATGGGTGAAGTGTGTGCATAATTAGTACAGTGTAAAGGTAGCAGATACAGGTCAGTAAGAAATAAATGACAGGAGACATATGATAGCTCTACAACATGCATGGCACACTAAATTACTACAGGATTCTATGAAAATAACAGTCGACTGAAAACAAATAGGTCAGTCCATTTTTTCTGCACCGTCCGATGTACAAAGAATGGGAAGATCGCCTTCATCTACCTCCAGCCAGTCAGTGTTGACGATCTTCCTCGAAACACCAGCGACCACCGGCCTAGTCCCCTGCCTACGCCCTCCCCTCGACCTCACCGCACCGCCGTGCTTGGCACCGCCCCCCGGCCATCCATTCAAGCCCCGCCGACCTCCAGATCGGGCGCAAGCAGCTCCTGTGCCCCACACCCATATGATAGACACCGATGCGCCGCTTCCCATGGCAAACATGCGGACTAGGTGCTCCACGTGCCTAAACGGGTGCTGCTTCTTTTAATTGCAGTTCGACTGACCCTGAATTGAAATCCGGGCGGGCTACTGACCTCTAGCAAAGGTGAAATATTAAAGGGAGGAAACCTTGTGCATTTAGTATCACAAAGAAGATGCAGTAAGAAGCGCTCAACTAGTTGCTTTCGCGGGATAAATACGGTGTGAGCAGAGACATAAGATTTGCACGAATAAGGGAAGAGGAGTACCTCTTTCTGCTGGCAGTGTTGTGTCCTCCTTCTATTTTTCCAACGATCTTCTTGTGGTTTGCTGGAAACGAGAAGTTGTGGAGGACGGTGGAGCCTTGGACGAACCCATGGCCAAGTTGTTGAGTGTGGTGCAGTGGCCGTCTGTCGGCGGCGGGGAACCAGATCCGAAGCAACGAACGACGGCGTAGCGGGAACAGCTCCGGTGCGGTGGATTGTTGCGACAGTGGAGCGGCAACAGTGAGGCGCAGGACGGCGTGGTCGGAGTGGTTCTGGTACAGTGCACGTCGGCGTCGGCATCATGGAGGCAGCTCTACCTTGGCTTCAGCTGCTAAGTCCTTGAGGGCATTGCGGTTGCGGTTGTGTTGGACGACGACGTCGGGGTACCGGCTCCGGCATGATGGAGGAGGGTGGCGGTGGATTGGCCGCTATGGGGTGGAGGACGGAGGAGGCTAGGGTTTCGCGGCTAGTGGAGAGGGCGTTTTGGCGCCCACGGAGTATGAATGGGGAAACGGAGGGAGGCGGGGAACTAAGGGGGAACAATGTTTCGGTTTTAGACGCGCTTGTTTGAAATTTGGGGAAAGTTACAAACTTTGCCACCGTCTAAAATTTCGGACATATTGCGGGTTGGGGGTAGGACAGTAATCTCAGGTATTCCAAATGTGGGCGGGATAGATTTCGGCCGAGCGCATGGGTGTTTAGGCACCCATGGCGTATGAATGCTTCTCGGAGACGGTTGAGACTGGCATCTTGGTGAAGTTACAAACCAACCCTGGTTTAGACCTTTGGACAACGGCCGATTGGCTTCACGGGCCAGAGTCAAGACAGTTATTTCCTACCACCAAACATTAGTCTCGCACGGTTTTGGGTGACCAGAGGCCTATTTGGCGCTTCATTCAATATTTGGGAGCAGAAGCATTAACGTTTTCGGTTCTCTTGAATTGAACTTTCAGGATTTGTCAAACTTCACAAATCTTTACTCTTGAAAATCCTAAACTACTATTATTTTGGAATGGAGGGGGTACATTTGAATATACATTGTACACGAGTATATATTAAAAAATATGCAACTTACCTCAGTTCATGCATGGTTCCAGATATAATCTCCTTGGTTGCAAAAAAAAGTTAGACATGTGTATGAATATATATAGCATGTTCAAACGCACAACAAAGATTGATGCTCCCTTTTACATCTGATTTACAAATGCCATTATCTCGGGTTCAAATAGATGAATGCACTTCCTATGAATTCGAATCTTCGAAACCCCCTTTATGTTGAATTCGACATGTATTCTATTTTGTAGCTAGCAATTTGGAATGTATCCATGCAAGTGACAAATGTATAAAGTGCCTCACACAAACAACATGGAGTGCACTAATTAATGTTTATATATGAATTGCAAAAGCATCCATTGCCTGTATTTCAAACCGCTCTCACTCTATGGATCGATAATATGAAATAAACACATGCACATGCTAGAATTCAATAGAGTACGGGTGTCTGATAGACCGATTTTCGTCCATACGCAATTTGTAAAATTCATGATCTCATCCAAAAATAATAAAGCCATTTATATTTTAATTTAATGCGTAGAACCGCCTTTTACACGTAGATGCACTATGCCTCGGACCGTTCTCACAAACGCGTTATATATCTCTCTATCTAACGCATAAGTGCATACACTTTATATGCATCGGCATTTGTCTTTCACACATGCTCGCAAGCTCTCTCGGGATGTCGGGGTGTCTCACGCACATGCTCTCTCTGTTTCTCTCTCTCTCTCTCTCTCTCTCTCTCTCTCTCTCTCTCTCTCTTTCTGACTACTATGGCTCTATTTGGATCCATGGGTTAGAGTTAGTTTGGGTTAGTTTGGACTCAACTAACCCAAAAAGATCCAAACAGGAGGGTTATTGTGGGTTAGATGCATCTAACCCATCCACAAAAACTAACCCATCAAAGAGGTGCTTATTTGGGTTAGTTCTTATTGAGACCACTAAAAACACTTTTTCCCTCCCCACTTCCTTGAAGCTTCTCGTCCTCTCCCTCCCTCCCTCTCGCACCGCCCGTAAAGGTGCCTCGCCGTATCCGCGCTCCATCTAAGCCTACCATCTAAACACCTCTTTACTTAGAGTTAGTTCAGGGTTAGTTCAGGGTTAGAATCTAACTCTAACCTCTAACTGAGTTAGGGTATCCAAACAGGGCCTATGTACAACTCTTTTCACTAATCTTAGTTGGAAAACACTATTTCTCTCACATGCATATATACACACGCACGGTCTCTACTATCCCTCTATACGCACATATATGTGCCTACGTGTCTCCCGCACACACATTATCTTTAGGCCTCTCTCGCACACATTGCCCCCCAGACCCACCTCTCTCTTAGTAGTTGGCAGATATGATTTCATCATATCATTCGGTAGGATATCCTTGACTGTTAGGCTGGATGGTAATACGAGGCAAAGTTTTACCCTAGTTCGGACCCTTCCAGTTGAAGAAAAAGTCTACTCCTGGTACTGCATATATTAGTGATAGGGGTGTGTACAAAGTACACGTGAATACCAAGCATTGTGTGTGTGTATAGTATCGATGAACTAGCCTGCAAGCTTCTATAACATACTGGGGGCCTAGGGTTACAAATCATATATAGTCAGCTTATCACTAGTGGGGATAGAGTCCTCCGCGACTCCGATAGCTTCGTGTTGTACGCCGAGTCCTCCACATGGGTCTTCGTATAACGCGTCTCGGTCCAACCTATATGTGGCGCAGGATGGAAGCAACCCATGAGTCTTGATGTTGACCCACCACAACATCAAGACGAGTCTATATGTGGTGCAGCAGATCCCTCCCCACTTCCTAGAAATGATGTGCCCACCACACCACACACGCAATCGGCCACTAAGAAAATAAGCATATACAATAGTACAATGTTATACATGAAAGTTAATTGCATGGTGCATCCAAAAATATTTGTTCTGCATTGTGAATGTTTATATATTCTCCTAAAATATTAGTCTCGGGAAAGAGAAACGAAGGGCATATCTCTCCTTGTCTCCACCGGACACCCCCTCTTTCTACACCACTTTCACGTATGCACACAAACTATCTCTCGGCCCTCTAAAAGTATGCATGACCACGACACATTCATGCGTGATGGTCAATGTATCTCAAGCTAAAGCACTACACGGTCATTGGACTTCGAAATATGCTCATTACGGTCACCGTATACATTCTCATGGTGATCATACGGTATCTAGCTCACGATACGTCTCCATATTTTTTTGATGACACCGACAAACTTTGCATTTGATGCGTGCTCCGTATTTTGTTGACGACACTTATGGTCATTGTATTTGAAGCGAAAGAACGATATGGTCACTGGACTTGAGAATAAGCTCATCACGGTCACCACATACATTTTCTCGTGCTAACCAACATGTGGTTGGATGGTTAGGAGGACAGTGATTTTTTGAGCCCACCAAGGTTAAAGTCCCGGTGCTCGCATTTATCTTATGTTAATTTCAGTATTTTCCGGTGATGCGCGTTCAGTGGGAGGAGACGTTCCACTCGACTACGAGGCACCTATGGTGACTTTGTAAAATCTCAAGATCATATGTTGGCCCACTCTCTGGAAGGTGCTCATAGGGGTAGGGTCTGCGTGTGTGCGCTTATAGCGGTGAGTGCTTGCGCGTATATATGAGCCCTTGCATCTGTACCGTGTTAAACCAATACATGTCGTGATTATAAGGTCACTGGCTCACCTGTACAACTCACTATTTTGTTGATGACACAATCAATTGACCAGTCAAACATTCCACGTGGTGCAACTCGTGTTGCACCATCGGGGCGCGTAACCATGGGGCCCACCTGTTAGCCCGTATATGAAAGAAAGAAATGGTAGTTTGAGTCTGTAATGTGTTAATAAAATAGGAGTACATTTTAGGGTGATCATACGGTCACTGGCTCACCATACAGCTCCGTAATTTGTTGATGACACGATCAATTGACCAGTCAAACGGTCCACATTTAGCAGTGCACATTACCATAGGGCCCACCCGTCAGGGCGATATGAAGACCAGAAATGGTAATAAATTAGTGGTCGGTGGGTATTCGAAGTCGTGAGACATTTGGTTGCCAGTCGCTGGCGGTGGGGGGTGTTGATTGGATGGCGGGGTGGGGTTCATCGGAGAAAAAGCTCGGCGTGGGGGTGTCGGTGTCAAAACCGGCGGATCTTGGGTAGGGGGTCCCGAACTGTGCGTCTAAGGCTAATGGTAACAGGAGGCGGGGGACACAATGTTTACCCAGGTTCGGGCCCTCTCTATGGAGGTAATACCCTACTTCCTTCTTGATTGATCTTGATGATATGAGTATTACAAGAGTTGATCTACCATGAGACCGTAGAGGCTAAACCCTAGAAGGTAGCCTATGATTATGATTGCTGTCGTCCTACAGACTAAACTCTCCAGTTTATATAGACACCGGAGGGGGTTAGGGTTACACAGAGTCAGTTACAGAGAAGGAAATCTACATATCCGAATCGCCAAGCTTGCCTTCCACGCAAAGGAGAGTCCCGCCCGGACACGGGATGAAGTCTTCAATCTTGTATCTTCATAGTCCAACAGTCCGACATAAGCATATAGTCCGGCTGTCCAAGGACCCCCTAATCCAGGACTCCCTCACTAGCCCCTGAACCAGGCTTCAATGACGATGAGTCCGGCGCGCAGATTGTCTTCGGCATTGCAAGGCGGGTTCCTTCTCCGAATACTCCAAAGAAGATATTGAACACAAGGATCGTGTTCGGCTCTGCGAAACAAATTCCACATACCACAAGTCTAATATGCTGACAACTTTTTCATAGCGTGACATCACGCTGCGGCCCGGTCATTATACAAACCGTTTTTCTTAACCTGCTACTGCACATCCTGCGAGGCAGTTTTATTGGCATGTCTTGTCGAAGCAGAGATCGTGTCCCCTTATCACGGGGTTCTCATCAATACGGGTGTGGGTAACCCAACCGCGCCATCAACATGGTACTTGGGGAATAAGTGAGTTTACAGGGCAAGTGGGGAGGCGCATAGTTTTTACCGCCTTTACAAAGGGATAAGGATTCCCCCCTTTTTCACCCACGCCTTCTTCTTCCTCTGCTCATCCATTCTCTCTCGCTCGAGCTCTAGCGCCCAAGCTTTCATCTTCTCCGAAAAGTCATTCTGAACATGTCCGGAGCGGGAGGCAAGTGGATGGCCTCCTCTGTCATGGAGGAGGACATCATGAAGTTTCGAGAGGCCGGAACTGTCTGCAAACATCACGCACCGGCTTCCGACCGAAGGGCAGATCATCCCCACCCCAAAAGCCCAGGAGAGGGTAGTGTTCCTCTCTCACTTCGTCCGCGGACTGGGATTCCCCCTCCACCCATTCGTCCGCGGACTTATGTTTTACTACGGGCTGGACTTTCATGATTTGGCCCCCAACTTAATCCTCAATATCTCGGTGTTCATCGTCGTGTGCGAGGCCTTCCTCCGCATCATGCCCCACTTCGGCCTATGGATGAAGACCTTCAACGTGAAGCCAAAGGTGGTGGGCAGCCAGCAAGCAGAGTGCAGGGGCCCCATGGTGGGCAAGATGCCCAATGTCACCTGGCCCGAGGGCTCTTTTGTGGAGACTGTGAAGGGGTGGCAATCGGGGTGGTTCTACATCACCGAGCCGCACGAGGCTAACTGGGCGGCAACCCCCGAATTTCGATCTGGCGTCCCCATGCGGCTCTACTCCTGGAAACAGAAGGGCTTAGCCTGGGGCTCAGCAGTGGAGCTGACCGGACTTCAGACCTGCGTCCGAAATATGATAAGCAAGAAAATCAAGCTCATCAACGTAGTCTAGGTTATGCTCCTTTGCTGGATCCTTCCATGTCAGAGACGGGTATGGAATCTATGGGAGTTCGACCCGGCCAAACACCAGATGCTGCAAGAGCTCTTTGGCACGATGCACGAAGACGTCTAGAAGGTGCTCTTCAAGGCCACCGAGGTACCACCGCCCATAACCGAAGATCGTGAACTCAGTGCAAAACGCCCAGCCAATCTGGTGAGTTTTTGTATTTTGCAAGATGTGCCTTTTACCAGCACATTCGCAGGAGGAATCTAAGCCTCCATGCCAATTTAACAGGACTGGGTAGCGATAGCGGAGCGGATTGACTGTCCGGCTCTGCTACCTGAAGATCCAGAATCATTTCTTCTAATGAAGATGCTGTTTCCGGCACCCGATGAGGTGCCGGAGAAGAAGGCCAAGAAGAAGACCGCGGGAACCAGAGAAGGTCTCCGCCGCAAGATCACGCCGGACGTGACGTCCGACGACGTCGAGACGCCCTCCTCCTCTGAAGACGAGGAGGAAGAAGAGGAAATCCCTCCCTCCCACCGGGGTGAGGAAGAAGAGGAAGGCTGACCCGCATGAGGAGGCCGAGGTGTCCTAGAGGGGGAAAACCCTCCTCCCGGACCATTCCACCACCGCCACCTACAGCGGCGAGGAGTGGGAGCCCAGGGACAAGCCACTGGCTAAATCGTAAGTATCCGGACACAATAGCATTTTCGGTATGTTTGTTTTACTGCTTCTTATCATGCCAGACGTGTACTTGAAGTCCGATCAAATCCAGCATCCATGTATCCTCCTCTTCGGAGGGGTCTCTGGGCCCGTCGGCGATGAACAACGACTCGCTCCCGACAACCTCCTCCCCCAGGCCCGCGGATGACATCGAGATGTTGTCTCAAAGGATACCGGGCGAAGGGGAGACAGTTCCGGAGACACCCCCAGGAGAAATCCTAGTCACCGGGCACATGGGGGGGAAGACCCCCATGGACTCCAATAATGGGGGCCGCAGCAAGTTTGGCCCCCAGTCGAATATGGTTCCGGAAACCCAGGTGGTTCCAAATTTAGGCAGGCAACCTCTCTCTAAGGGGGGTGAGACACCTGTACCGATGACCTCTGTCCATCTAGATGCATCGAGCAACTTGCTAGAAGCGCTTCGTGATGCTTCGATTGATTAAGAACACTGTACTCTTATGGGTACGGTGATTGAGAAGGTCCGCTCTGCCAAAAGCAGAATGACCGAAGCCTGCGCTAGCCTCCTAATAGGCTTTGAGGTAAGTAATAAAATTGTAAGAGAATATCACAGTATAGACTGTAGCCCCTGATGCTCTGTTTGGTGTTCGGAAAGAAAAGCCGAACATAGGATCAAATATCATTTGCAGGAGACTAACAGAAGATGTCTATGTGAATAAGCAGGTGTCGCTGCTGGCCGCTGTCGCTCGTACTGCGGAGGTCTCCGGACTGAAGCGGGACCTGGAGCGGACCGAGGGAGAGCTCAGCCTCATGAAAAGGCAGCTCGAGGAAAGTCAAGGTACGCAATACCCCGTCTATATATTTAAAAAATGAAAAAATGGTATCCGCTGATAGAAGCGTCATGAATTTTGGTAGGGGCCACGACCGAAGTGGCGTCCCTCAAAAAGGCGCTGGCCGAGGCTGAAGACAAAGCGGCCAAGGAGCGTGTTGAGCGCGAGAAGCAAGAGTCCTGGGTCAACGAGGTCCACCAAGAGCTCTAGGATTTTGTCCAGAAAAACGAGTTCTTGGAGCGCGACTCGAAGACTCAAAAGTCCGAGCTTGCTAAGGCCCTCCAGAGCATGCAAGACGCCAAATCCAAAGCCCAAAAGGCCCTCCAGGAGATTCAGTCGGCTAAGAAGATTGCGGTGGGTAAGGCATTCATTATGCAAAGCAAGCATCTGAAGGAGACTTTCCTTTTACTTACCCGAATTTGGAGTTTTCCAGGAGCGTTCGCGCATCTGCCGCACAGCATATCAGATGCCGTGGAATTCTACCGAGCCAAAGAAGGGAGCTCAACGAAGAAGTTGTTCTGGTCCCAATATCTGGGGACAGAACATCCGATGCCCTTGAGCAACCAGCTGAAGCAACTGGTTGAGCTGCACAAGGCGGCCGAACTGGCCATGAAGGACCTCATAGTCCGGTTGTGGCTTGCCAAGCCTATGCCCAGCAGCTACTTCAGTCTCGTGAAGCGGCTTGTGAGCGCCTGCCCACGACTTGAAATCATAAAGCGATCGGTTTGCATTGAAGGTGCATGAATGGCCTTCGCCCGCCCAAAAGTGCATTGGGCAAAGATGGATGCCGAGAAGGTGATGAAGGAGGGGCCACCGAAGGGCAAGGAGCACCGTCGGCCCGAAAAGTATTATGACAGTGTCCTGAAGGGCTCCCGCCTTGTGGCGGAGCAATGTGCTAAGGATGTAATCTTTGAGTGAATGCACTCATTTTATCCTGTAATACGAAGCACGTTCATTTGTGCAATATAACACTTGTTAATTTAAAATTTTACCTCATGTGCGGCCGCTTACAAAATCTGAGAGTTGGCCAGTCGTCGGCTTCTGCCCCATGTAACTAGTACAGGGTGTTCGGGATAAATCTAAACACTCTTTATCCAATTTTTTGGTCATTCAAGGAGATGCTTAGCGCAAGAACAAAGCAATCGGACTATACAGCTTTATCACCCTCACTTAGCCATAGAAGTTCTATAATTTTAAATTTTGGCGTAGCCCCTTGTATTCAGAAGGCCGAACTTGGGGCGCTATACACGGCTAAATCGGACAAAGACTGATTCCTCGCCTGAAGCGGAAAAAATCTTTAAGGATTTGAGACCTCTCAAACAGTGACCAGCTCTCGTCGCATCATGATAGTCAATTTTCGGCTTTCTCTACTGAGGTGCTCGTCCGGAAGAACCGGGACATAATCGCAGTAGTTCTCCCTTTACTACCCTAGCCGATATAGCAGAACGTAGGGTAGCAAGCACAGGAGCCGGGCAACCCAACTATTGACCCAAGACATGATTCAGAGTTGATGCATATAATGTTATAAGTTCGGGGTGCCGCACTGTCAAAAGTGCTCGAACTTTTCTTGCCGTGTTATGGGGTACACTGAAGCCCCTAGTGAACTGAACGTACCAGAATCTACGGGTGCGATTTGTAAAAAATAAGCAGTCAAGGAAAAAAGAAAATGAAATGTAGTCATAAGCTAACGCTGTACATTATTTTCCATTGTTATTTGAATGATACGTCAAGGAGTATGTATACAAGTAGTGCGATAAGCAAAATAGGACTATTTGACATGTCCTAACCAAGAGCGAGCTGCGTGTGGGTATGTAAAACAGGTATAGCGATTGTTATCAGAGACCACCTAGGGATTCCCTTGTACGGCAAAGCTCCTTGCCTCCTTGGTGTTTCCTTTCCGTGATGGGTCCGATAACTAGGTTATCGGAAGAGCCTCAAGAAGATAGGGTCTTGAAAGAAAGAGAAGGATAAAGGTATACGGACCCTGGGGCGGTTGAGCCGCATTGTGGACCGCATTCTAGCTGTGCCTCCGTCTATGCCCATGGTATTTTAAGTGCATAATTATGTACGCGCGGCACAAATTTCACCGCTTGACTGGGACTGGGACGGAGGCCGAATTGCTAGGCAAGCTTTGGATGGGCCGGATGATCCTGTAGCAGAGTACTTCGGACTCGCTTGACGGTGTCCGGAGAGTTTATTGCCGAATTGGAGGTCTGCCTAAGAAGGCTGCTCTGTACTTCTGCTACGAGGGCTGTAGTGTGCTCCTCCGTACGGAGGGAGCGCTCTGTGTTTCCATTGATTGTTATAACCCTACGAGGTCCGCACATCTTGAGCTTGAGGTAGGCATAGTGCGGCACCGCATTGAATCTGGCGAATGTAGTTCGTCCGAGCAGTGCATGATAGCCACTACAGAAGGGGACGATATCGAAGATTAACTCCTCGCTTCGGAAGTTGTCCGGAGATCCGAAGACTACTTCCAGTGTGATTGAGCCCGTGCAACAAGCCTCTACACGTAGTATGACACCTTTGAAGGTAGTTTTGGTGGGTTTGATCCTTAACAGATCGATGCCCATTTTGCGCACTGTAACCTGATAGAGCAGGTTCAGGCTGCTGCCACCGTCCATGAGGACTCGTGTGAGGTGGAATCCGTCAATGATAGGGTCAAGGACCAGTGCGGCCGAACCGCCATGACGGATACTGGTCGGATGGTCCCTGCGATCAAAGGTGATCGGACAAGAAGACCATGGGTTGAACTTTGGGGCGACTGGCTCCATCGCGTAGACGTCTCTTAGAGCATGCTTCCGCTCCTGCTTGGGGATATGGGTGGCGTATATCATATTTACCATTTTTACTTGGGGAGGAAATTTCTTCTATCCTCCTGTGTTCGGCGACCGAGCCTCCTCGTCGTCATCACTATGCGGCCCCTTTCCTTGTTTTCAGCATTCAACTTGCCGGCCTGTTTGAATACCCAACATTCTCTGTTGGTATGGTTGGCTAGTTTATTGGGGGTGCCGTGGATTTGACATGAGCGATTGAGTATGCGGTCCAGACTGGACGGGCCCAGATTGTTTCTTTTAAATGGATTTTTCCGCTGATCGGACTTGGAGCCACTGAATCCGGCATTGACAGCCGTGTCTTCGGTGTTATCGCCATTATTGTGATGCTTGTGTCTGTTGCGCCGGGGCTTGCCGTTGCTATCTCTGGCGTGTGAGGTGCCACGATTTCTTGATGTGCTGTTGCTATGAGCCAACCAGCTATCCTCGCCCGCACAAAAGCGGGTCATGAGTGTCGTGAGGGCTGCCATGGACTTCGGCTTCTCTTGGCCGAGGTGTCGGGCAAGCCACTCGTCACGAATGTTATGCTTAAAGGCCGCTAGGGCTTCGGCATCTAGACAGTCGACAATTTGGTTCTTTTTAGTTAGGAACCGAGTCCAGAATTTCCTGGCTGACTCTCCGGGCTGTTGGGTTATGTGACTTAAATCGTCAGCATCCAGTGGTCACACATAACTGCCCTGGAAGTTGTCAAGGAATGCGTCTTCCAGGTTCTCCCAACTGCCAATGGAGTTTGTCGGCAGGCTATTCAGCCAATGTCGAGCTGGTCCCTTGAGTTTTAGTGGGAGGTACTTGATGGCATGTAGATCATCACCACGGGCCATGTGAATATGGAGAAGGAAATCTTCGATCCATACCGCGGGGTCTGTTGTCCAATCATATCGCTCGATGTTCACGGTCTTAAACCCTTATGGGAATTCATGCTCCATTACTTCGTCAGTGAAACATAGGGGGTGTGCGGCACCTCTATGCCGGGCTACATCACGACACAGTTTAGAAGAGTCTGGTCTGTTGTATTCAGCCCGGCCGGATTTATATTTAGTATATCCGGCGTGGTGGTCATTGTCACGTGTTGGGGCGCGCCCCCGTGATCCATATATCAATCTTGACTGTCCTGCTTTATTTTCCAATTTGTCTCCCAGGTCCTGCATGTAGCCCCGAGCCTTCGTGTTTTTATTTGTGTGGCGATGGGGTGCGGGCTGGTGTTCGATCTGATACGCCGCTTTGTTTCAGGCACGAGGTGGCCGGTCAGCTGCATCCTGTGTTGGTCGTATAGGCTCTAGTGCCTCATCCTCGAATTGAGGTAACAACCTGCGCCTCGGGTAACTTTTAGTTGGGCGCTCGAGTCCGTATTCCTTGGCTGCCAGGACCTTAGTCCATTTGTCAGTAAGCAGATCTTGATCAGCTTGAAGCTGCTACTGTTTTTTCTTCAGGCTCTTTGTAGTGGCTATAAGCCGGCGCTTGAAGCGCTCCTGCTCAATGGGGTCCTCAAGCACGATAATTCTTCATCGCCGAGGCTCACCTCCTCTTCGTAGAGGGGCATGTAATTGTCATCCTCTGAGTCTCCATCCATTGCCTGTTCATCAGGGCTAGCTTGGCCATCCTCCCGTCTGGCTTGCTCGAAGCTTGGCTGGGCTGGATTGTTTTCGTCTTCGGCATCATCCGAAGTGCTATTGTCTCTTGTGCCGATATCGCTATTTTTGCTATGGCAGGATTTAGAGCGGCGCCGCTGACGTCGGCGCTTAGGTTGCTTCTCAAGAGGGTCACCCCCCGTTGCATCCTTTTGATCCTCGCCATCGTTTTCTTTGGGTGTGTCCACCATATATATATATATATATATATATATATATATATATATATATATATATATATATATATATATATATATATATATCATATCATATGATGAGGTGGTTGTCCAGCGCCCTGTGGGCAGTGGTTCCTGTTCTTCTCCGGCATCGTCGTCAATACCGTCTATGTCTTCGGAATCGAAATCAAGCATGTCGGTTAAGTCGTCGACAGTGGCTATTAAGTGGGTGGTGGGTGGATAACGAATTCCTTCGTTGTCCGCTTCCCACTCAAGCCAGACACAGTTCGGGCAAGAGTCTCCTGACAGGGAGAGAGATTTTTAAGAATTTAGCACATCACCCAAGGGCGAGTGCTGAAAGATATCCGTGGAGCTAAACTCCATGATCGGTGCCCAGCTAGGTCCAATGGGCATGGATGTACGCGGTTTGGAGCCTACGGCCAGAGACGAGTCCGAGGGTCCGAAGACACATATCTCCTTGGAAGTGAGATCTGTGTTCGGCTCTATCGCCGCTGAGTGTGCGGCCTCCTTGGCGGGGTCCATCCACCCATCCTCGGATGGCACAATCTGCTCTGGATTTAAAGTCGGGGCAGCTGCACGTGTGATCTCCCGAACAACGTCCGATGGCAGATCTAAGTCATGCTCATCGCGACCGTGGGGCGCACCTATCCTGGGCTTGAATCCGTCAAAGATCAAGTCTCCGCGGATGTCGGTAGTGTAGTTCAGGCTTCCAAATCTGACCTGATGGTCAGGGGCGTAGCTATCAATCTGCTCTAGATGGCCAAGCGAGTTGGCCCGTAGTGCGAAGCCGCCGAATATGAAGATCTGTCCTGGGAGGAAAACCTCACCCCGGATCGCATCGTTGTTGACGATTGCAGGAGCCATCAAGCCTTACGATGATGGCACAGTGGAACTCTCAATGAAAGCACCAATGTCGGTGTCAAAACCGGCGGATCTCGGGTAGGGGGTCCCGAACTATGCGTCTAAGGCTAATGGTAACAGGAGGCGGGGGACACAACGTTTACGCAGGTTCGGGCCCTCTCTATGGAGGTAATACCCTACTTCCTACTTGATTGATCTTGATGATTTGAGTATTACAAGAGTTGATCTACCACGAGATTGTAGAGGCTAAACCCTAGAAGCTAGCCTATGATTATGATTGTTGTTGTCCTACGGACTAAACCCTCCGGTTTATGTAGACACTGGAGGGGGCTAGGGTTACACAGAGTCGGTTACAGAGAAGGAAATCTACATATCCGAATGCCAAGCTTGCCTTCCATGCAAAGGAGAGTCCCACCCGGACACGGGACGAAGTCTTCAATCTTGTATCTTCATAGTCCAACAGTCGGGCATAAGCATATAGTCCGGCTGTCCGAGGACCCCCTAATCCAGGACTCCCTCGGGGAGGCCTAGATGGATGGCCGGTGCGGCGGCGGACCGGCGGTGGGGAGTGGTTTCGGGGCGGGCGGGGCGGCGTGGCGGCGCGGGCCGGTCGCGGGCGGTGGGGGCCGGCGGTTCGGCCCGTGGTGGCTGGCGGCTCTGGGGGGTGGAGTTTGATGATAAACTGAATGCCCTTAATTTTGTGTCCAGCGGCTGGAAAATCTAATGACCAAAGATGAAAAAGTCAATCGACTGACGTGTAGCCTCACCCCGCACGTACACATGCGCACACGCAAAACACGCACGCATGCAGGCGTGCAACACTGACACATACACATAACGAACACATGCACGCATGCAGGCGTGCAACACTGCCACGTACACATGCACTCACGAACACACGCACATACGCACCCATGCATGCAACACTGGAACGTACCCTTGCACGCAGGCAACACTCGCATGCCTGCATGCACACATCACGCTACAAAAGACACACGCTCAACCAATACGTGCATGCACCCTTTGTTAAGGACATGGATTGTTACGGGTATTAATCAATCTTATCTATGGTAAGCAGAACATTGATGTTTGCAGCGGTCTTTATGAATCACAACTCATCGAACGGCCTATCAACATAGTAGGCTTATCTACATGAAAAAGATGACATCACACTCAATGAGCAATCAACGGTTTATGAAATGACCGCTTCTGACCGCCCTGGCCCACCAAAGGTCCCTCTATTGTGCGCTGCATGCGTTGGGTCACTGACATGCAGGCCATGTATCCAAAGAGCCCACACGTCAGTGGAAGAACGGCGCAGTGTCCTACGTCAGAGTCGAGGGCGCCACTCAATGCACGCCCAGCTGAACACGCCTCCTTGCCGCATTCAAACGCCTCCATGAAACCCGCTTGTGTGGAAGCCGAGAAACCCACTCTTGACACACGTCCGTTCATGACTGGGTCGGCATTAAACGCAACGCCAGCCGAGCTCCTCCTGCCCGCCGTCTATTTAATCTCCTATTTAAACGAGGCCAAACACCGGCCAAGAATCGCACACCTTCGCCGCTCCCCTATCTCCTCCTTCACCATTTTGTCGACTCTTACAATGTCTTACGAAGAGTAGTTATTCTGCATCCAAGCCGACTGGGTAGCCTACCGGATATGAGCTATGCAGCTCACTGATCCACCTCCCTCCCCTCGCCCGACGGAGCCAGTTGTCGCCCCAAGGCGGCACGCAGTTCAGCAAGTCGTCGCTCCGGGCTAGCTCGACGAGGAGCAGCGCACGGGCGTTGTTGCTGCCGTCCACGCCGCCGCCTCATACCGCGCCTCCCATTTCTGTGGCCAAGACTCCCATGCCAGCGGCCGCGCCATGCAAGCAGTGACAGAACCCGGGTGCGCGAAGAGCAACGAGTCGGTTGCCAGCGCCTCCGCATCCGCCGCCATCATCAAGGAGAAGTAGAACACGGGAGGCCGCCGCCGGTTGGGTCCCATGAAGGCCACGGCGGAGGCGACGCCGACATACACAGCAGGTGTCTTGCCGGATCCTTTTGTTGCGAGGACCTTCGTTGACCCCGCATGGGCTCCACGGAAGTGGGGAAGCCCCCTTCCACCATCATCTTCGGCATCAGCCAATGATATCAGTTGGGCAGTGTGGAAGCGAGCCTTCCTTTGCACTAAAGCATATACCTCCAGGGCTCCCGGCAGTCCGGTGATCGTGATGCCAGACATGAGGAACACAAATCAATCGGCGGGCGACCATTTAGGCCAGGTATTATATACTTGTTCTGTCCAGAACTAGCACCGCGTAGTTCATTTGAATGTAATGAAATCTGTCATGTTTGTATGAAAATCCGGTATTTTATATGATTTCCATCGTTGTTTATATGAAATATCAGTTTGTCTACGTGTTTGCGTGAATTTCGTCCGGTTGGTTGAGTTGCTGTCATAATGTGTGCGGCTATGGTTGGATGGTGTAATTTGCGGGTCGCCGGTCGGTCTGCGGGCGGCTCGGGTGGCGTGGTGGGACAAAACAAACATAGCTCATGTGAGCTCGTCTCCAAAGTACGCGCTGGAGGATGCATGAGCACCCGAGCCATTCCTCGTTCATCGGTGGCAAAGGCACCGGTGGACAAAAGGGTCGCCAGTATTTTGGCTACCCCGGGCAAGATCCAAACAACCCCTCCCAACAGATTAAACTCCCTCGTTCACCTTGAAATTTTGCCATGTGTTGTTTTCCTGGACTAGCAAGATGCCCGTGCATTGCACGGAACATCAAGATGCATTTTTTACATGCATGCAAGGGATAATTAATGTCCTCCTTTGCTAGTACTATGAGGCAAACACCATTAATATTGCATCGATTACTGTTAGTGGCCTTGTATATCTGCAAATTGTAATTTTGATAGTGGCCCCTTGTATATAAAAATGGAGGGAGAAAGATGAGAGATAAGGTGAGGAGGAGAGGGGCGTGGTGGTGACTGGTGGTCGGACTGGTCGGAGGCATGGGGATGGATGGTGCATTATGTCTAGGTTTGTATCTCTCTCACACACACCCACGTAGGTGGGGGACGTGCATGAAGAGAAGAGGTGCACGCACGGTGCACGTACTCCCGTCTCTTTCCCAACCACACCCGCGCGGGTACACAATGGAGCTAATTTCTGTATGAAAATGTAGCCCACGTTGTAATTTGACACGTGTACTGGTTGTCCACTTGGTGGAGGAAGGATCGTCTACCACGGGTGAACAAACAAATTGCGACTTGACGTGTAATATTAAAAAAGAGGCAAACCATGTGGTGCCTACCTTAGAGGCAAGGCTCTATACACTAAAGTACTTTTGATGTGTCCCGTCAACTCGCAGAACAAGGAGAAGCTTGGTTAGTATGTCGTCTCCACCGCCCACGGGTGCGGTGGCTCTTAGGATGAGGTGAAGCTTGCTTACTAGTAGTAGTACTACTACTACTGTACGCCTTACGCCCACTCTCTCGCCCATGCACGCGGTGGCTCACAGGACGAGGAGAAAATTTTACTACTCCCTCCGTTTACTCCTCATCCCTACTACCTTGGTTAGAGAGATTATCATATTGTTTGGAATATATATGTCCTTTAGTACTCCATCCATTTACTTATACAAGGCCACTATAAAAAATACATTTTGCATCTATACAAGTCCACAAATAGTAATCGAGACAAAAGTTACTACTCCCTCCTTTCCAGTTTATGGCTCAATTTCAAAATCTCTCCAACCAAGGTAGATAGTGAGTGGTCGAATTAATTTCATATTTTGCACAAGTAATTAGTACACTCGTTTTTCTCAAGAAGTTATGTTTACCGAGGCATTAATTAGAACGAATGCATGAATGACCACTAAATTTCCATGAACTTCTACATGCATTGGTGAGTTTTCTCTTGACACTGCTTGCATCGGGTGATCTAACGCACCTCAAAATCCAACATGTGATGGTACTACTACTAGTAGCAGAATTGAGACTTATCAAATGGAAGAATGAATTTTTTTCAGATGAGACCTATAAACCCTAGTGGGTACGTACTCCGTAAAATCAGATTTTTTCGAAAATTAAGTCGCCCAACCTTTATTTGCTTGTTTCCCTTCCTGCCTCCTTGCCTCAAACAGACTATGCCAAACTCCCCTGCCAGCCGCGTGGGAAAAGACTCGGCCTTGCCTTTTTTAGTTCGGGTTTGTATCGATGGATCGCGCGAAGAAGCAAAAACCCAAGCTGTGTCTTGTATACTCCTCCGTTGACGCTCCCTTTCATGAATTCTGTACTTCCTGTCGCCAACATGTGGGACATATAGCAACTGGGTCAACGTGTCAAGCACCAAATAACAGTGCAGAATAGCAGGGGGGACGCACCCCACTCGTATCGGCCCAGTAGTAGTAATGAGCAATGAGATGTCAAATCACAATGCCGCACCTTCCTAGACGGACGAAGCAACCATTATTTCACACTTCGGTTCGCCACCATCTCAATCCACGTAGTATTGCTTCCGCCTCAAGAGGGACACGCGCATCGCCTTGGTACATCATGACATGTGGGACCGCATGACAGGCCATGCTCCCCGCCGATCGCTCGGTAAAATCACCTCATTTTTACTATACTTCCTCCGTATCAGTTTACATGGCATGCACGTCGTTCTAGGTTGAGAATTTAACTGGCTATATATGTGATGTAATAGTACTCTAGACTTTTAAAAAAAGTATACTTTTCTACAGTAGTAGTATCAATGGATTGCATCATGGAGCAAAAATTGATTTTTTTTAAAAGGTGGTACATATAGAGAGCGCTCGTCGCCAAATTTTGCATATAGTACTATTAAAAAAGCTAGTACGTGCTTAAATGGGGTGCTAAATTAAATGTAAGAAATACTAGTATGTACGTACTGAAGAGTAAAAGTAACGAGAAGAAACATAACATAGTTCTGCTGGGGGCTCAGCAGAACACACCCCTCAAATTAAACTAAGCACACCTGAAATTAAACTATGCAACTAATCCGGTACACACTGCATTAGAACCACCATGAACAACGACACTGGCACCTTACTCGAAGTCCTCATCCACGTCCTCAACTTTGTCCTTGTCCCTCTTCCTCTTGGTCGATACTTCTTTGCTTGAACCGCACACTTGGCTCTTGCTCTTCATCCAACCCTTGTAGATATTGAAACAAAGGTAGCCATCCATTGCAGTAGAGTGGATCTGGTCTATATCTAGTACATTCCGCTGCCATGCATGACGATGAAACGTGTATTGAGATTTCTCCAGTTTACCGTATGAAAGATGATCCAAGGCTCCTGCCAGGGTCATCATTGAAGGCTGGCCACCGGAGGGCAGCAGTTGATTCTTCTGGAGGTCGAAAGGGTTGCCTACACCGAGGCCTATCCGACCCAGGACTTTTTTGTCATTCGTAAAGTCTACAATAACGAATTTGACTTGGTTGCTCTCGAGGAAGTTCTTAAAATCCAGGCATTCAACATCGGCATGGCATATGTGGTAGACCAAGCATAAGTCATGCATGCAGACCTGGATCACGACGGGCTTCTTCCTCTCTTCCTCCTTTAGATCCTTCTCTCGTCCCAGGACTGTGGTGTACTAAACATCTAGCCCAGCGACCCACTCATCATCTGAGTTTTTGAACATGCGTCTGAAGCGAGAAAGGCATCCTTTCGCCGTCGCGAAAGAACGGGTGTAGATGACGTCAAACTCATCGCCGGTGATGGTTCTAACCTTGTACTCACCGTCGATCATGGAGATTTGGGACGCCATGGATTTTGGAGGAGGGTTAGGATTAGTGGAACTGTCGTAATGTGAAAGGACGGGAACTAGGAGCGAACCGCCATAATATTAAAGGACATGCGGGGACGAGTAGGAGCGAACTGCCAGCATGCGAACGGCAGGGTAGTGGCTTTCCATTCTCCCATGATATGTGCTTCCGAGAGCCCTTAGATATGAGATCGAACAGTTGCATGGTGTGATTCTAGACCTATGGGTGAATATCCTATCCTGGAGGGTTATTCTGCAAATTTTCAGCAACTTAGCATGCGACCGTTTGATCTCAGATCCAAGGGCTGCCAGCAGCCCGTATCATGGTCGCGCCTACCACGACCGTCACGTTGCTCGCGCGGTCGCGCCCTTGGAGATTTAACACGATGCGTTAGGCTACATGATGTTGGCATTCCATCACTTAGTCACTCATACTACAATAAGGTTAGCTATAAGGTTGGCTATAAGTGTATTTTTTTACGTCTCTCTATCTCTTTCTTCATACTCGCTCCGCTCCATAATATAAGAACGTTTTTGACACTAGTGTAGTGCCAAAAACGTTCTTATATTATGGGACAGAGGGAGAAGTATTTATTGCATTTGCCAAGGAGTGACCTCTTCCAATGAAATGGTGCTTTAGATGAGGTGCTAAGGGCATTAAATGGCTTAGCAATCAAGTCTCCAATGCATAGGTGCTTATTAGTTTTTTGTTGCTAAGTTTGCTTCATTTAATTAGTTATAGACTCAAAATTGTCTTTTGACCTAGGTACACGCGCTTAGCACTGTTTCTTCATTGGGTCACCAAACTAGTCTCTCCCTTCTTAATTAACTTGCCACATCAGACTTTATGCCTATGTGGCAAGCTTAGCACATGTAGGAGCAAGTAAGTACTAGTACAATAGTGGGCTATAAGCCCGCTTTACATGCAATTTTTGCATATGTGGAGGAAAGAGAGGCAAGGAAAAAGTGGAGAAGTGGGATCTCATGCAAGAGCCAGCCTCTACATGGTTGAGCATTGGGAGAGGCACCTATATGGAGGTGGTCACGAATCGGGAGACTCACGCCAGTCGTAGCACCACAGTTAAAATGATAATGGCAAGTCAAATCACGGGGCCTCACCTGTCCAGCAGTAACTCACTGTCAAAGCACACAACCCTACGTTTGCAACACCCTACTCCCTCATATGCTCGAATCTCAGTTGAACCGACTAGGCGGAACTGCCCCGCCTACCGCGCAGGAAAAGCCCCGCCCTCGACTTTTAAATACAACTACATCCGCTTAAGAATCCAATGATATACTTTTTGTGACATAGTAACTCATATTTAGTTAGTCAAATGGATGACCTAGAACTACATGCACGCCCTATAAACCGAGACGCCTAAAAAACGAGACGGAGAGGGTAGTTCAGCACATATCTTTTTAGATCAATATAGTCGGGATTCACCAAGGAGCAAAACCAAGTGGTAGGCTGCTCCTGTCGTGTTGGCGTAGCAACTCAAGCAGGGTCAGTCCGCACATGAAATGGTGACACACTTAACAGGACCCCTTTGGCCGACATGTGGCTCATCCACCATCTTGTTCCACGTGCGATGTACCAAATTACAGTTCGGAGCAGCGGTTGGAATTGGACGCACCCAGGTCGTAGTGCCGCAATAGTAGAAAATGAGCGATGAGGGGTCAAATCACAAAGCCCCACCTTTCTCGCATTAAGCTGGACGGACCAAGCAACCATCATTTTCACTCTAGGGCGCAAGAGCATAAAGAAAAAGAAAACAATGATGCGTGCGATAGCTACCTAGGGCACCCTAGGGTAGGGGTCTCCACTACTGATCCTTTTTTTGAAAGCGCCTCCACTACAAATCAGGTTCTCCCTCGTCCTCTTGAAGAAACCGATGATGAGTGCGGCGGTATTGTTTGTAGGAGTACTACGGCGTGCGGGGCCACATCATAGTAAACAGGAGAGGGATTGAGTTCGAGTCGACGCCTTAAATATGTATAGGCCGCTTGGTTTTTTGGGAACGAGGCAGCATTTTGGGTTCGGGGACCAGTGGAGATATAGTACATACAAATAATTGTGGACGTAGGTTCGACCGAAAGGCAATGATGCATGGGCCCTGCATTTTCATATACACGGGGCCGCACGAAATTTGCTACTCTACTCAAAACTAGTAAGGTACACATGCATTGAACGCATGAGATTTCAAAACCAAATTATGACTAAATACACACTATAGTATGTAAAGCGTTGAGCCATATATGCATGATGTATGTGTTTGTTTAGTTCTTATAGTTCATCTCATTCAAAATCAATTAGTTTTATAAAAATGTTAAGATTCATGGGGTTGTGCATTGTAAAGCATAAAGTAAAAATCAAATAATGGCAATTCATTTAGAAAAAAAATCAATTATGATACATAAGATTCTAGAACAAAGGAGAAGTGCTTGTGTTTTGAGGTTTGTGCATTATGCTTAAGTTCAACCATGGAGTCTTCTAAATTGTACATGTGGCAGAACTGATGGAATGTTGATGATATCCAATGGCCAGTAATGCTCGGATTTGCCATCTCTGCACTGTCGGATTAGCTTCATCTAGCGACATCTTTCAAAGTTATTGGCACACTATATAGTTCTTGTGCCATAGTTGCATGTCTTGGAAAAAAGCTACTACTGGGTTGTACTAGCTATTTAGGAATAGAAGATGCATACATGGAAGTTGTAGGGAAAGAGATGACATGGAGTATCTCAATTCCTATGAGTAGGGATTGGAAAAGAGATGTCATTTGGTTCACATCATAGGAACTTTTCTATTGAATCTAGAGATGACATGTATCTCAATTCCTATGAGGAGGGATTAGAAAACAGATGTAATTTGGTTCATATCATAGGAACTTTTGTATTGAATATATGCTAATGTTTATTTTCCTTTGAAATTATGGGAGTATAGGAATCCATTCATATGAACCAAGTGGCTCTAAAGCTATAGAAATGATATCATGTTTATTTCCTTTGAAATGTGGAGTATATGAATCTATTCCTATGAACCAATTGGCTCTAAAGGAAAAAATCCTATAAAAATCATATCATATAGAGTTCCTATGATATTCCTCGACACCAAAGGATGGTTGAAATTGCTGCAGGTGATACGATGGTCTTTCTTTGTAGACTCCTCCCCCATCTTTATAGATACCTCTCGAAGATGAATGAAATGATATATATAGGGTATTCTACATGTGCAATTTGGTACACGAAAACTCGGTAAAAGTTGCGAGGTTTGAATTTTCAATAAAGCTATATGCACTACATTTTGGAATGGAGGGAGCATACGGCAGTTGCTAACACTCACGTGGAAGATTTGTGTGTAGGAGGAGTGGCTATTCTGTTAAATGACATGGCAAAACTGACACTGTCGGATGCCGATCTAACGGTTCTTACGGCATTCGTTAGGAAAAGGCTTGTGGTGAACCTTTATCGGATAATGATTTACGGATACATGCATTGCATTGGTACGTGCCCCCTCTCTCTCACGCACACGCACCCTCACGAGTCACGACTCTCCCGAGTCCTTTTGCAGACTCTCACCCACTGTCTATCTGCAGGTAGACATCACACACACATGTGCTCTTCACACCCAACCCTCAAAACTTCTAAAAAACAAAAGAATTCATGCACATTTTATTTTAGCTCACACGTCACACACTTATACTATTATTCTTGCAGCGATCATTCTTTGGGCATAGTATATTGTACTCTCATGAAGTGAAGCGGTGCATGCACGCACTAGTTCTCTCACACCCACTTGCATGTACATGTAGGAGCGCATTTTTTTGAAGCTGGTACAACAAAATCACTCCACTATATATATAAGTAGGAGCCTTAGCGCTTGTTTTACTAGGGTTCCTCTCATTCACTCTCTCATGCTCTCCAGATCTAAGCAAGACATAGGTGGCCACACTCTCTCTCAGCTCACAGCTGGTCACAAATCCAGCCGGACAACCTCGACCGGGGCAGGGGTGTAGGTGCATCATTCACGCTGTCGTCGGCGATGAGGGAGGAGACCAACGGCTACCCACGCGTCCCGATTGGCGGCCGCGTCATTCTCTCCGAGAGAGCGCCGGCTCAGGAGGGTATTTTTTTGCCCGTAATACGGATGCACTTCCTTGCGTGCCAAGATGTAGCTAGTGGGTCCCAGCAGTCAGGAGGGCGAATCATTTTTTTCCCGGACGCACTTCCTTGCGTGTGAAGATGTAGCTGGTGGGTCCCAGCAGTCAGGGGAAGCATTTTTTCGCGAAATAAGGTGGCCCGTCCAGTGGGTCCCTGCTGTCAGGTGGAGGAATAATTATTTTGCGCGTAATAAGGAGGCACTTCCTTGCGGACACCGTGGACCCAGCTGTCAGCCTCTCCACGTACAGTACTCTTCGGATGGAAGTCGTTCCTTGATGATGTTGACCACGCCGCGCCAAGAGCACCAGGGGGGTGGACGATGGCGAGGCCTACGAAGGGGACGACACGGAGCTGGGGAAGACGTGGTAGTGGATGCCCACGCGTAGAGGAGTATGAGGGTTCACTCGTTTGGCTGCAGTGTGAGGCTGCTGTCGTCGCAGAATAACAGGGGGTGTGGGTGGGTAGAGGGATAGCCTGGCCAGCGGTGGGAGTAGTCGGGGGGCGGTGAGGCCTCCACGGCATCACAGCTGGCCACAGGAGGCAGGAGTACGCGACATGACCGGCGCTGCTTTGGGCGGCTGGAGCAAGAAGACCAGAGGTTGAAGAAGCACTACGGCCGTTGGATGGACATCGTACGGTCACTGGAGCTAGAATCGTTCATATTGACTAAGTTGACAAAGCCCTCCATCCCCATCAACTTAGTAGGCCCACAAGTCAGCCTTCCACCAAGGTACCCATTCTTTTTTGAAACATTCCTAACTTCGGCCTGGAGCATTTGGAAAGAGAGAAAGAACAAGCATTTTAGAGGGGTGGCTCCTAGTGTGGGGTCCTGGTTTATCCTCTTTAAAGAGGATATTAAGCTTCTCCAACATAGGGTTAAAGCAGCTCATATAGCTGCCTTGATTGACTTTTGTAACTCTATTGTATAGGCCACAGTCCCATTACTTTGGTAGCCTAGCTGCACACTAGGTGCACGGTGCACCTTGTAACGATCTGGTTGATATGTCTATGTAAAGACCCCATTTATATAGATATATGAAAAAACAGTAGGGGTTTTCACCCTACTGTCAAGTTTCTAAAAAAACCAAGGTAGGTCCCAGCTGGCAGGGGGGTATTCATTTTTTCTGCGTAATAAGGAGGTACTTCCGGTGGGTCCGAGCTGACAGCGAGGGGAACATTTTTTCGCGAAATACGATGGCCCGTCAGATGGGTCCAGCAGTCAGGGGGGAAACTTTTTTTTGCAAAATACGGTGGCCCGTCCAGTGAGTCCCTGCTGTCAAGTCGAGGAATCACTATTTTCCGCATAATAAGGAGGCACTTCCTTGCAGGAGTCGTGGACCCAGCTGTCAGCCTCTCCACATACAGTACACTTCCACTGGAAGTCGTTCCTTGACCATGTTGACCGCTCCGCGTTCCATTGCATGCATGTGTCCATGCGCGTGGTGCGTCCCGACTGTCAGCCTCTCACGTACAGTCATCTTCCGATGACTCTCGGTTGTTGACCACGTTGACCACACCGTGCCGAGCGCACCAAGGCCGGTGGACGACGGCGAGGCCCCAGACTGGAACAACCCGGAGATGGGGAAGACCGGGCAGTGGAGTCGCAGATGGAGAGGAGTGGGAAACTTACTGGTTCGGGTGCACGGCATCACAGCCGCGGTGCCGCCCATGGGAGACAGGAGCAAGAACAGAGGTTGAAGAAGGAGCACAGCTGTTGGATTAACATCTAATGGTCCAGCTGCTAGAATCATTTGTTGATTAAGTTGACAAAGCCCTGCGTACATGTGTGCTTAGTAGGCCCACAAGTCAGCCACCAAATCTGACAGGTACCAGCTGTCAACGGGAGTAATAATTTTTTTGCATAACAAGGAGGCACTTCCTTCCGTGCGAAGATACAGCTGGTGGGTCCCAGCTGTCAGGTGGAGGAAACATGTTTTTCAGCTTAATAAGGATGAACTTTCCATGCGTGCGACAATGGACCTCGTGGGTCCCAGCCGTGAGGCTCTCCACATACAGTCCTCTTCTGATGACTCTCGTTTGTTGACCACGCCACACCGAGCGCAGCGAGGCGGTGGACGACGACGAGGCCCCAGACGGGAATGACTCGGAGATGGGAAGACGTGGCAGTGGAGTCGTAGATTGAGAGGAGGAGAAGGGTTATAACTGGTTCTGGTGCGGTGTGGGGCTGCAGTCGGTGGAGAATAATAGGAGGTGTGGAGGGGTGGAGGGATAGTCTGGCCGGCGATGGGGTAGCGCTTCGCAGTGATGCATGCTAAGCAAAGCCGCTAGCCACCGGAGGCCGGACTAGGCAGTCCCGGCGACACTGTAGGAAGAAGACGAGAGATTGAAGGTGCATGCTGGCCTTTGGATATAAATCCAATGGCTCTGGATGTCATAATCATTTGTTGACCAAGTTGACAACGCCCTGCATAGGCTTCGACCTATTAGCCCACATGTCAGCCTGCAAAAAGTGTCATATATTTAACCCATGTTTTCTAGAATGTACAGTCCATTTGCTGGGCTGGGTGAACAAATAATTTCGCGTCAATCAGGTCCATTTATATTTTCTAAGATATCCCAGCCCATTTGCACTTCCTTGAAATACACGAATTAGTTGGGCTCGTTATATATAATGTTGTGTTAGAAGGAGCAATTAATATCAAAAAATAAACCGGAGAGGCACATTATATATATATATATATATATAATTAACAAATTAGTGAGTTATTGCTCAAAATAAAAATGAGCGTGTTATTATTAAATTGGTCCTTAAAATCTTTGCAAGCTTTTGTACACAATCACCAGGATTTTCCTTGCCTGTGAGTCAAAAACAACCAGGATTTACCTTGCCAACTTCTGTTAAACATTTACTTTTATAAGTTAATAACACATGGGATGTTTTTATAATGTATATATAAGTCTCTATAAAATATACGTTAAAAGTAATAATATTAATATATATTATGTGGTTAGAAGGGAAAACATAAATTGGACACAACATTATTATTCTTATATATAGATAAATAGAACAGAGACCTGCATTTATTAAAAAAATACATTGGGCTGTCGATCTTTAAGAAAAATCCCATAGGCTGGTATGGACCTCCAAAAATAAGTTGAAACCACTGTCTCCGTATGTCGTGTGCTACGCATGTTAAAATACAAAACCTAGGACTAGCTGATACTTGTTCACCCTCTGGAAAAAAATGATACCAAATCCCCGAGCGAACTTGTCGGATTTCGGGTTCCGGCAGACCCTCAAGGTTTGAACTCTGGGGTGCACGCGGAGATCACAACCCCTGCCTACCCATGTCTCGTCGCCTCGCAAGATCTAAACTACACGAAGAACAACACAAGGGAGACGAGATTTATACTGGTTCAGGCCACCATTGTGGTGTAATACCCTACTCCAGTGTGTGGTGTGGTGGATTGCCTTTGGGGCTGATGATGAACAATACAAGGAAGAACTGCCTCGCGAGGGGAGGAGTTCTTATGGTGGTGTTGGCTAAGGTTCTACTCTCTGGTCTATCTCCTGATCAGCTAGGTAGGTCGATCCTCAGCTAGTTCAGTCCGATCCTTCTACCCTGGGGGTGGCTAGTCCTATTTATAGGCGGAGGCCCTGGGCCTCTTCCCAAATATTGAGCGGGAAGGGCGCCAACAATTGGCCATTTTGAAGGGGAACATCTAGTACACTTATCCTGACTAAAGTCGGTCCTCGCCTGCCAAAGACTCTGATGGTAATGCCGGCTTGGACTCCACGATGACCTCCATCCTGCCGTTCTGCTGGTCTTGGTCTTGTTGCACCGAAATGGTTGCCTTTGCTTGATACCCTTGCCTGTGCTTGCCCCCTTTGCACCAAAGAGGAAATAAGGACTCTGTGTAGGCCGGCACCCGTCTGGCACCCGCCTGGCCTTGGTCGTCATGGCTTGCGTCATGAGCACCTCGCGAGGTACCCTCGCCTTGATCTCTCCGCCTCCTCGTGAGCCAGCCTGACGAGGTAGTGCCGAGGAAGCCTCCTGTCGTCCGCCCCGCGAGGCTTGGCCCCTCGCAAAGGTCTTGAACATGTGTTGATGAAGATGGGCCGTACTGGGCCACTCCTGGAGCCACGCCGCAGGCAGGCAAGTCTGGGTACCCTCGTTCCCAGAACGCCGACAGTAGCCCCCGGGCCCAAGGCGCGCCCGGACTTGGCTTAGCAGAGAAGCGAAGGGGCAAGTGCGAAGCGCCGCGGGCCCCAATAGCCTGCGGCCTTGGGCGCCGTGTGGCGGTTGATTGGACGTGGGTGTCCTGGCTCCCCCACGACGCCTCAGCAACTGCACGCTCTGATGAAAAGGGGTGGTACCCACCTTGTCTTACCTTCTTTACCTTCTCCACTTGTTGCCCAGATCCCATTTCTCGCTCCAATTCTTCCTGCTTCCAAAATCCCCAGATCTACTCCAACTCTGCATCCTAGCAAGGCATGGCGCCTCGCCAGACCACGCCCGGAGCATGGTACTCGCCCGCTCTGGATCCTCCAATGTGTCGGGGAAGTGCCTTGCCCTGACGCGCCAGATGATGGCGGCGCAAGGCAATGACGGGGCGGCCGTGCTTAAGGTTGGTTCCGCCCGTCCCGAGGATGAAGGAAGCACCTTCTACCCTCTCTTTGAGTGCCATCACCGCCAGCCTGGTGCCCCCTTTTTCTGAGTTCTTCTTCTCTATTCTCCACCATTACAATCTTCTGGCTCTGCACCTCCATCCCAACTTTGTTCTTCTCCTAGTGATTTTCGCCTACTACTGCGAGGCTCACGTCGGGGTGAGGCCCTCGGTGGCCTTGCTGCGCCATTACTTCTACCTTCGGGTCTCTCGCGGCTCCATCACCGTGTGCGCCAGCTTTGTTGCGTATGGCAGCTCGAACGCCATCTCGAAGCCCGGGAAGAGGATTGAAGGGTTCAGGAGCAAGTGGGTCATGGTGGACGCTGGGCGCATCCATCCCCGGCTGATTCTGCCCATGGAGCAGCCCAAATCTATTGATGCTTGGTCCCACGCGGAGCTCGTTGATCCTCGCGCGAAGCCGGTCCTGAAGAGGATGGATGCAGACCTGTGGTCGGGCAACATGGCGACGACAAAGTTGACCGGGGCGTCGCTCCTGTGGGAGTTCCTGGAGCACCGGGTGGCTCCGCTTCGGGGATATTCGCTCCCACTATGGAGGCCCGAGGGGGCCGATGCCGCCCTTCGCCCGAGCTCCATAGTCCTGGCCGACGAAGATCTGGCCGCGGTCCTCCAATCCTTGGTTGGGGGTGACGTGGCGACACTGGAGGGTGCTCCTGTGCGCCTGTTCCTTCGGGAGGATTGGGAGCAGGTGGTGAACTCCATGTCCGCTTTCGACGGGGACGGGCCTGTGCCCGTGGAGGTTCCTGAGGGTTTGGTGGCCCTGGCGATGGTGAACGTGTCCTCCAGCGACTCCAGCGAAGAGGAGGAAGAAGAGGAGCAGGAGGAGGAGCCTAACTCCGAGGCTACCGATGGTGAGTCGAGAGCACCCCTCCCTCGGCGCAGGTCCCATGCCCTTTGCGTCAAGCCGGATGATGACGAGGATGGCGATGAGCTAGGTGGCGAGAGCTCACCCCCGATCCCGAAGAAGGACGGGACGGGGCTGGTTCTCCGCTGGTCTGCCCCAGCTCCGAGGCGATCTGCAGACGTGCCTCCTACTCTCGAGCCTCTTGAGGTAGATCCCAGCAGCCGGCTCTCAGGCTTCAAGTTCGGCCGGAGGTTGCTTGAGGCCGCGAGCGATGACCAGTAAGTGCTTGATTCTCGTTTTGCTTCTTGCTTCGTTGTTGAGGCTTGACATCCATATTCCTTGGCTAGGTCGACGCCCGCGGCGAAAAAGCTGAAGGGGGCTCCTGAGGCTTCGTCAGGGGCTGCACTTCCACCCGTGGGAGAAGAGGGCGGCAAGACTCGGGCCTCGCCTACCCGGGAATCCTTGTGAGGCTTGGTGGGGCGAGCTGGGGCAAGCTCAGCCCCCGTGGCCCAAGTGACTCCCGAGGTGTCCCTTCCTGGCACCACTGCCGCTGTTACTGGGGCGCAGAAGGTCCCGACTCCTGGTGCTGTGATCACGCTGCTGTCTTCTCCTCCTACTCCGCCAACTGCCATTTCTCTGACTCCATCCGCCATCCTGGATCGTGTTGCCGCCGAGCTGGACTGGCTCTAGGGAGACCTTTAGGGCGCCGACCCTTGCTTGGTGGCCGGGCGCCTGGAGCTGGCCTCCGGCTGGGTCCGCTCTAACACTTCAGTCCGAGCGGCGCTAGCTCAGGCCGCGTCGTCCTGCGACAAGGAGAAGCAGGCCCTTCTTGAGACCAAGGCCGCTCGTGACGCCGCCTTGGGTGAGGTTGCGGATGTCCGGGGTCGCTGCCAGGTGTCGGAGAGCGAGCTGCAGGGCCTGCACGAGCAGCTCGCCAAGGAGGCCCGTGACTGCCAGGAGAAGGAGGAAGATATGCAGGCCCGCGAAGCTGCCGCCAAGGACCTGGATGCCAAACTTGATGAACGCCATGGTCACCTGGGTGCGCTGGAGCAGGCATTGGAGGCAAAGAGGATCAAGCTGGATGGCAAGGTGCGGGTGCTGGCCGAGGACCGCCTGGCCTTCGCAAAGTTGGAGGAGAAGGCTCGCACCCTGCTGAAGTCGCTTTACGACAGCGGCCTGGAGAGCCCGCTGGCCGGTGCCGAGGACGGCCCCGCCAAGCTGCTTCCCTTCCTGGTCCGTGCCCTTGAAGATATCGCCCTCGGCCTTGGCCCCACGGCTGAGACTGAGGCGCGTGTCCTTTCTTCTGTAGCGTTGACGCGTGTCTTCACCCATGTCTACCTCAGTGACCCCGACGTTGATCTTGACAGCCTGCTGGAGCCTGTGAGCGGCGAGCGTGCCGCCGTCGCTGCTGAGGCTGTGAAGGGTCAAGCGGAGGCTATACTGGCGAAGTTCCGGGCCTTCAGCACCAAGCCGAAGCGAGGCGCCACCGATCCTGGGGCTCCACGAGGCGAAGTCGCCCAGTGCAGCTCCGTCACCAGCGATGGACCGCCAAAAAGTGACCCTTCGCAGCTTCCGTCCTGCTTCCAGTTCCTGCAACATGCATCCTGCCTCGTGGAGGCGTTTAAACTTGTGTTTGGCATTGTGAAAGCACTCTATGGACTGTAATATTTGCTTTTGAATTCCTTAAGATTTGCGTTTTTCCTTCCTACTTGCTTGTGTTCTACGTCGGCAGAGCCCGGCCCCGCGCATACCTCAGCCGCCGTTAGCCCCGACCGGAAACCAGGACGGAACCAAGGAGTGAGGGGCTATGTGACAAGTTAGGCTCCTGAGTCGCGATGCTCAGGAGTCCCCCTTGACGCACGAACAACAAGTAGGGAGGTTAGATGTATGGGTGAATTTACCATTCTATGTCTGCAAAGCCCGGCCCCGTGCATACCTCAACCGCCGTTAGCCTTTCGGAACTAAGGGGTGAGGGGCTACGTGACCAGTTAGGCTCCTGAGTCGCGATGCTCAGGAGTCCCCCTTGACGCACGAACAACAAGTAGGGAGGTGAGATGTATGGGCAAATTTACCGTTCTACGTCTGCAGAGCTCGACCCGCGCATATCTCAACCGCCGTTAGCCTTTCGGAACTAAGGGGTGAGGGGCTACGTGACCAGTTAGGCTCCTGAGTCGCGATGCTCAGGAGTCCCCCTTGACGTTCAAACGGCCTTCGTACCTTGGCTCCGCTCGGGGAGAGGCGTGCGACGAACCAGGCCAGAGGGGCCTGGCTGGGTGGCGTACATCTGGGCGTGACCCAGGTGTAGCCCCCGTGCCCAGCCCCCTCGCGCGGCACTTCCGAGGGGAGGCATTATGATGAGGCTGGACACTGAGCTCTGGGCTCCCTGAGGTTGATGCGGCCGGGGGCCACCCGTAGTTGTTTATCACCAGCGCGGAGCATAGCACTTCCGTATGTGTACGGGCATAGCCGCTCCTCGGCAGTGTCGTCAGCCTGCGTAGAGCATGGTGCTTCCACTGGTGCGTGGGAGGGGGCTCCCCTCCAGGAGGAGCCCCCGGGGCGTGTACAACCCCGCCCAGACACGTGGCTGGCACGGTAGGGCCTAGCAAGGTGTATCTAGGCACCCGTGAGCCAGCGCGGGACTCAACGGGCCCTACCTCAAGGCGGGTTGTGCCTGGCTCTGGGCCTTTTCTTGTAATGTGTTCCTGCAGGTTTGGTTAGATGTCGGCGCTCTATGTCCTCGGGTCCCGGCCCTCGAGCTTGCTCAGCCGTCGCTGGTATGCCAGGTCGCGATGCTGTGGACAATGCCAGAGGGTGAGGGCTGGAGAGCCAGTAGGAGCCCATGAGTCGCGATGCTCAGGTACCCCCCCTTTAACGTGCAAGCGGCCGACATGAAGGAAGAGGGGTGCCGTGGACAGGCATCAAATAACGATCATGATGAATCAAAGGTACGAGCCAAAATAATGCAAGAGGGATACATGCCACTGGGTCTGGCCCGAGCGTCTTGGGGATGATGCAGCCCGAGGGGCGCCCCCAATAAAGTAAGCAAAGCATGAATTAAAGGGATACATGCCGCAGGGACGGACCCACACGGCCTGGGAATGATGCAGCCCTGGGGGAGTGCTCCCAGCTGAAAATGAAACTCGAAGGATGTCACCTGATAATTCTGAAGATGAAGGAATGCCGAAGTAGCGGTCGACGTGCGCCGCAGGAGACGATCTTCACGAGCCCCCAGGCCCAGGGGCCTCGGGGGGCTCCGGAGGCACTAGCGGCTCCTCGTGAACCATCTCCGCCTCCACCAGGACTTCGGAATGCCTGGCCACTTGAGCTCCTAAGATGCTCCTCATGAGGCGCTGATGCACAGCAGTTGTGTTCGGCAAGCTGTAAGGCATGCGAACATAGCTGTGGGGTGGACCTTCGCAGCGTCCCACGCGTGAGGGCTAGAGGCGCTCCTGAGAGGCGGCTCGGTTGAGTCCTGGTATGTCGATGCAGACGCGCAACCCGCCATCCTCGCCTGGATGGGGAGCTACAGCGGGTAAGCGGCGGCTGCCACTCATGACTCTTGACTCCTGCAGCTCTTGAATGATCTCGCTGATGAACTCCTAGGGGTTTGGCCCTCCTTGTCTTGCTCCTTCTTGAGGGAAACATGCTTTGAAGCATGCCTCCAAGTGGTGCCCGAGCGCCTCCCTCGTGATCCTAGCAAAGTTAATAGCCCTCCAGGAGAGAGCCCCCGATCCTTGCTCGAGGAGGGCGCCTGGCGTGCCTTCCTATGCAACAGAAGGAGGCGCCCCCTAAATAGGAGCGGAACCTGAGGGGCCTGCCTCCCAAGGGGTCGGGCCAGGCAATGTCTTCTTCTTCTTGGGAGCAGCCTCGGGAAGCCTCTCGCTTCCATGATCTAGGTCTTCAATTTATGCGGCTTGGAAGGCACGTTCAAGAGAACACACAACGTCTCTCTCTTCGCAAGGCACGGTGATGACTCCACCGCTTCGTGGCATCTTGAGGACATTGTAGCCGTGATGGGTCACAACCATGAACTTGGCCAGGGCGGGGTACACGAGGATGGCATTGTACGGCAGGCGGATGTGAGCGACATCGAAGTCAATGAGCTCGGTGCGGTATTTGTCATGCTTCCCGAAGGTAACAGGAAGGCGGACCTGCCCTATCAGAACTGTGGAACCATCAGTGACTCCTGAGAAAGGCTTGGTCGACTACAGCTGATTGTAGGGCACTCGGAGGTTGTTGAACATCTCGACGGATAGGACATTGAGCCCTGCTCCGCCATCGATGAGGGTCCTAGTGACTTGACATTGCTGATGATTGGTGAACAAAGCATCGGGAGGACTCCGACTGTGGCCGCGCACTTGAGCTGATCCACTGAGCTGAACGTGATAGCGCACGCCGACCACCGGAGAGGGCGCGTGGCCTCAAGCTTGGGGAGGACTGCATTCACTTCACGGGCAAACTGCTTGAAGATACGCTGAGAGGCCGGGGCTTGAGCACCGCCCAAGATGCAAGCGATGGCGCGCGGCTCCTGGAAGCCTCCAACCCCCTCGTCCTGATGATGGTCTTCATTCCTCCTCGGCTGTGGTGGCAGAGGAGGGAGGCCTCCGTTGCCTTGCTGGCGGTCCTCGCGAGGTGGGTCCCTCCAACCTCCCTCGCGAGGTGGGTCCCTCCAACCTCCCTCACGAGGCTGGTCCTGCCAGCGGTCCTCGCGAGGTCGGTCGCGCCACCCTTGGTGAGGGCCACGGTCTTCCCATCGTCCTCCACCTCTTCCTCCTCCTCGGCCGTAGCCCCGGTCGCTGCGCTCGGGGCATCGGCCGGCACGCACGTCTCGGACGGCCCTGAGCTCTTGGCATTCGTTGGTGTTGTGGGTGTGGAGGTCGTGGTACACGCAGTACCGGCTGCCCTTGGACGACTCGGGATGATCCCTGCCTCGCTTGGTGTCTGGCTCTGCTGCAAGCACGGCAGCCCCCTTGCGCTTCATGTCCTTGGCCTTGGGTTTCTTCTCTTCTTGGTCGGCAGCTAGCAGCTCAAGGAGGGAAAGGCGCCCCTCCTCAGCCCTAGCGCACTTGGTCGCCAGATTGAATAGCTCCAGGGAGGTGCGTAGGTCCTCATGAATTGCGAGCTCCTCCTTCATCTTGACGTCACGTACGCCGTCAGAGAAGGCCGAGATGATGGCCTCCTCGGACACCTTGGGGATCTTAAGGCGAGCACTGTTGAAGCGCTAGATGAACTTCTGCAGGGTCTCTCCTGGCTACTGCTTGATGCGGCACAAGTCGCTCATGGACGGAGGCCGGTCGTGGGTGCCTTGGAAGTTGGCGATGAATTGGGCGCGCATATCATCCCAGGAGGATATCGTGCCAGGAGCCAGGTTCAGGAGCCAGGTGCGGGCGCCGTCCTTGAGCGCCATGGGGAACCAGTTTGCCATGACCTTCTCGTCCCCGTTGGCGGCATCGATGCCCAGCTCATAGAGCTGGAGGAACTCTGCTGGGTCAGCCGTGCCATCATAGTGTGGGGGCAGGTCTGGCTTGAACTTGCCCGGCCAGGCCACGCTGCGCAGCTCGGCGGTGAAGGCGCGACAGCCTGCAGTGGCCGCGGGAGGCCTTGGATGATGGAGAGATTGATCTTGGAAGTCCTTGTGCGCTGCCTCCAGGCGCAACGCGGGGTCTTGATGCGCTGGAGCGGGAGCACGCCCGTGCCGGGCCAGTGCGGGGAGCACACTGGCGGCTTCTTGGGGGCGAAGGATCTCTTAGAAGCTCTTCTCTTGCTGTGCTCGCGTCGGATGGAGTGGGTTCCGCCTTGGGGCCACGTGCCTTGGGGCCAAGGCGCCTTCTTGAGAGGGAGGCGGCTGAGGCGCCCCGGAGCTTCATTGCCTGCACAGGGCTGGGCGCGGTGCAGCGAGAGGGATGGCTCAGGGGAGCCCCCAGCGGCACTGACGAGCTCGGTTATGCTAGCGAGCCACTCGTCGTAGAGGTCCTTGACGGGACGGTAGTGCAAGAGCTCCCGCGCCAAGAGTAGCGCGGCGTGCGCGTCTGCAGGGGCGCGACGGGCGTGGGACAAAGAACTGGCTGGGGTCAGCGACGGGGTGGTGGTGCGGCCTTCTCGCCGCACCGAAGGATGCAGGGACGACGTGTGCTGCTCGTTACCCGCCGGGCCAGTGGAGGCGTTGACGGCAGGCGACGGGGAACGGCGGCGGCACCCACCGACGGGGGCCGTCTAGGCGACGTGATTGGCTAGAGCGGCTCGGCGCCCAGCGCGAGCTCGACGAGCGTCGAACATGGATGCGACGGGCGGCGAAACACGAGGCGACGGAAGGCAGATTCCGGCGCACCCCTACCTGGTGCGCCAAATGTCGGATTTCGGGTTCCGGCAGACCCTCAAGGTTCAAACTCTGGGGTGCACACGGAGATCACACCCCGTGCCTACCCATGCCTCGTCGCCTCGCAAGAACTAAACTACATGAAGAACAACACAAGAGACACGAGATTTATACTGGTTCAGACCATCATTGTGGTGTAATACCCTACTCCAGTGTGTGGTGTGTTGGATTTCCTCTGGGGCTGATGATGAACAATACAAGGAAGAACTGCCTCGCGAGGGGAGGAGTTCTTATGGTGGTGTTGGCTAAGGTTCTACTCTCTGGTCTATCTCCTGATCAGCTAGGTAGGTCAATCCTCAGCTAGGTCAGTCCGATCCTTCTACCCAGGGGGTGGCTAGTCCTATTTATAGGCAGAGGCCCTGGGCCTCTTCCCAAATATTGAGCGGGAAGGGCGCCAACAATTGGCCATTTTGAAGAGGAACATCTAGTACACTTATCCTGACTAAAGTCGGTCCTTGCCTGCCAAAGACTCTGATGGTGATGCCGGCTTGGGCTCCACGATGACCTCCATCCTGCCGTTCTACTAGTCTTGGTCTTGTTGCACCAAAATGGTTACCTTTGTTTGATACCCTCGCCTGCGCTTGCCCCCTTTGCACCAAAGAGGAAACAAGGACTCTGTGCAGGCCGCCGCCCGCCTGGCACCCGCCTGGCCTTGGTCGTCATGGCTTGCGTCATGAGCACCTCGCGAGGTACCCTCGCCTTGATCTCTCCGCCTCTTTATGAGCCAGCCTGATGAGGTCGTGCCCGAGGAAGCCTCCTGTCGTCCGCCCCGCGAGGCTTGGCCCCTCGCGAAGGTCTTGAACATGTGTTCATGAAGATGGGCTATACTGGGCCACTCTAGGAGCCACGCCGTAGGCCGCAGGCAGGCAAGTCTGGGTACCCCCGTTCCCAGAATGCCGACAAAACTGGATTAAAGAGGGGGCCGAAGGCACGACTAAAGAAGCACATCAGGAGCGATTTTTTTTCTTTAGTGGATGGCTCTCAATAGAGAGTTTTACTTGCCTCTGCACCATACAACTTGTATTTTTAGCCTACCAGTCCGTCATGGTGGACCAGCAGCCCATTTACTGTGTGGGCCAACCTATAGAAACCAGCACTCGATTTTTCATCAAGCCCCCGAAACAACGCAGTACTATGTTTGTTCTGAGGCCGAAAACATTATGGCAGGGGTTGACCCAGGGAGAGGGGAAGACAGAGTAATAAAAATATTAAAAAGAGCTGATGCGCCATTGCTACCCTAACAAAGCAGGTGCAATTCTTCTCGGGAAGAAGGTGCGTCGTTAACACCCACATGTCACATACCCCATAGCAGGGATACTAACAAGTTCACGCACAAATACAACAGAAAAGGTAAACATTCGTATCAAACTTAGGTTCACAGGACACGATCATATTCATAGCCAACATTCACTATCAACAACTCAAAAGATTCATATATACACAAGTTCAGCATTTCTATGCGTCCAAATGATTGATAGATCACATGACAATATTCATACATAATCCGCAAAAAGATTCAAATATATACATGTTCAGTATGTTTATGCATCCAAATGATTGCGATCACAGCCAATATGATCGAAGGATGAACTTTAATTACCTAGGGTACAGACTGGTAAATGGTGTTCAGATGGAGGTACTTCTTGCTAAAATTAATTCTTGTACGAGTAAACTTTCGAGTACATCAGAGGCAGCACAGAAAATCTGAACTTTGCTTGTAGGTTTATCCTCAAATAGTGGCCTCGTGCCAAGGGAGGTTTGAGCAACTTGGCCACTACTTTCATCCTACTAGTTTACTGGCTCATCTTGGTCCTGTAGCTCGCAAAAATTCTACATTGCAGACGAGAAAGGAGGTGGTTGAGAAAATGAACCACCCAAATTTTTTGTGCAGTTCAACTGAAATGGAGCATCCTTGGCGTGGAGACTGATTAAGTGCCAGATGAATATACGCGTCAACGAACTTGTCTGGAATCTTTAGACTCCATGCCATACAGTTTGCTACCATATCTGCCGATAACCAAAAGGCACAAGTTGGCACCACATACTGGACTGTGTTCTTCTGGGCTATGCGCCAAGCAATATTTTTGGTGTTCACTCTCCTAATACTTGGAGTTTGACAACTGGTTGAGGCCGGTTGATACTCGAATGAATATAGGCACTTCTTGTCAACATCAATGCTTGTCTGAGTGAACTTTGGAGGCATAGCAGCAGCATAAGTATCTGTCCATCTGGATCATTTTGTGCAGTTCTACTGAAATCACCCAATGCAATGATTTGCCTGCGAGCTCAGGCTCCAAGTTACTCCTTTATAAAATCGGCAAACAGTAGCACGATACCAAATTACCGTACATGACAAGCACAATAATCAGGATAAAGACTAGTACCAACCTGTGTGAGGTAGCATATCAATTACTATTTCCTTCTACTGGAAGCCGAGATAAGCGAAGCGACTGACAACAAAGGAAGAAAGCAAACCGAGATTAGCGACTCACAGGAAAGGACGGAAGCTGCTGAGGCAATGAAGACCCAAAGTTTTTGTGCAGTTCCACCAAAATCGAGTATCCCTGTTGGCACATATATTGAGAGAGTGAGATTACTGTAATAGTGGGACTAGTTGATGAAACATACACTAACAAATAGAAGCACCCTCATTATCTTAATGGGTAAAGTTAGCAACATAGTAGTCTTGCTTAAAGAGAGGTATTAGTTTATTTAATCGGTGCCAATTAGCTCAACACTCAAAGCATTGCCATTTATCATAGGTTGCAGAACTTTAACGTGCAAAGATAAAGGAGTTTCTCATGACAGTAGCACGATACAAATAGAGATGACATCAAACTAATACGGATGAAGGCCTTAGGCCAATACCAACCTGAGAAAAAAAGCTTATCCATGTAGTCCCATAAGAGATGATAAAGCACTCACTGGAATCACTCAATAGTATATATTTTTGTGCACTCCAAATGTATGGTTGAAATCACTCTTGTTTACAGTGCTGAGATTATATCGAAAGGTTATCAAGAACTTCCAGTAGAGTTAAAGCACTGGCTGGGATACAGTTCATTGTATTGTCTTGTGTAGTTCCACTAAAATGTATGATTGGCACAACATGATCCCTATTTGCACAAGTAGGAACAAGGTGAAACCTTCTTTATCTTAGTGAGAAAGGATAGGAAGACATTAGCATATTACTCTAACAGTGGCATCAAATTCATGATGGACAATATGCAAAACATTGCCTCATTGAACCAATGGCAATAACCTGACATGCAAAACCACATGATTCATCTCCATAGACAAACATACACAAGTCCATGATTCAGCATAGGGTCCTACTAAAGATTTGTTTAACTCCGACAGGAAAATTAGGCAGCAATAAATTAGTGGTACTTAAGTACTCCTAATTAATTAAGTGAGATAGCAGAAGTGGAAGGGCTCCCTGGAGGATCGTCTCACATGTAAGGTAGTCGTTGCCGGAGCCCTTGAATGGCCTCGACCGAGGCCTCTGGCTTCAGCAAGATCGCCTTGGCACAGTTTATTCTTGTTCTTATTCCTCTTCATGCTCTGTTTCTCTTTCTCCTCACCAGTTGGTGAAACCAAGTACATGATTGGCCTTCTATTTCAAAATTGGTTTTGTCCGTGAGGGAGTACAAGTTTACTAGTAAAAAATAGCATTATTTTCTCATGGCAGTCGAAAAATAGAGTTGAACACATGCATTGATATCATTCTGACCTAAAGGAAGGTTATGGCGCCAATATGGATGATGAGGATTGGAACACAGATCTCCCTTTATGCAGTTCCACCGAAATAATATCAACTAATCCATTCTAACATTCCAGTTAAACAGCACAAAAGTCACTTCTATTAAGAAGAGTTTTGTGCAGTGCACCAAAAGGTCACAACAGCAACCAGGTGAATTGGATATCCCTGTTTGCACAAAAAGCTACAGAGGAAACAGTCAGAGTCTCAAACAATTATAGGCAAAAACATTTGGCTAAACTTGTCATGGCTTATAACAGTGGCATGGCTTGATTTTTACCAGGGACATTAGATTAAGAACAACTAAATATTTGGTATAAGGGCATGGGACAGTGGGTGCACCAACAGTCGAGCACCATGTACGTAAACAAGGGCATAAAGTGGTGATTCATAGTTTGTTGCCCCGAGAAACAAACATCCAAGAAACATATCTGGGTTGGTCCCATTTTTGTTCACTCTAGCCACCTGCTCCTATGTGTGGATAGCAAATCTAGTCCTGGTCATACCACTGTGTACAACGTTACCCCTATATTTCCCTTTTCGACCAAGAGACCGGTTGGATGACCAGTCTGTACTACTTTCACCCCCTTTCCTTCCTGTTTGTACCAAGTCTGATGTAAATACTAAATTCCCCCACCCCCACTTTATTTCTTGTTTGAACCAAGTACTTACAAGATTCGACTCCATGAAGTAGCTTTACCTATAACAATAGAAGAAAAAAATAGGTGACGCTGGACCATCCGATCAAGAGGGGCTGAGAGGTACAAAATGATGCACATGGAGCGACATAGCAAGCTAGGAAGTAGAGCTAAGGCGGTTTCGAACAAAGATATACCTGAAGGTCGTCAGGATGTGGATAGGTGGGCGGCGGGAGGCCGGATCCGCCCACAGGAAACGACGAAGGGATCGGAGGAACTCCCGCGTCGGCGCTCGGCCAGAGATAGCGGTGCAGCCGGCAGTGGGTCTCCTCCCTCGCTGTCGACGACGGCCTAAACACTGCCCCTCCTCCCATTCACTGGCGGAGGGGGATACATCCGGATCTGTAACTAGCGGTGAGGACAGAAATATAGTGTTTTTCGAAGGGAGTAAGAAAGTGTTACCACCCCTATCTTGTTTAGATCTGGAGAGGATGAGAGTGTGTGAATAGAGCAACCCTAGCAAGCAAGTGCGGAGGCTCTGGCCTATATATACGTAGTGGGGTAGTTTTCCTTTTTCACTCCATCAAAACACTCATTTAAAATTGTGTACTATGTGCCAGGTCGCGCTTTTTTTAGTTGTTGATTGTTTTTTGAGATAGCTACCCGCTTGTTTCAAGTGGTGTTACGGTGTGCCAGGTCACACTTTGTATCGTTCAAGTCTGGTACAAGTCCCTCGATTAAATGAATAACCACCCCCTCGTAAAAATTGTGAACAAGCCCACGGCTAAAATTAGCGGAAACGTGGGTTGCCCCAACATGCATTATTATTTATATTTTCTACTCCCTCCATTCCTAAATATAAGTCTTTTTTATTAGCCACACCTAAGACAAGAATTTTTTTATTAGCAGTGAACCACACATGTCATAGACACAAAAATTGTGGCAAGGTTCCCTTAGGCAAGCCAACGTGTGTCTAACAATTTGAGCAACTCAAGTTAGGCAAGTGTGGCAAGTGTGGGAAAAATAATGTGGCAACATAAGACAAACATAGTCACAATCCAAACAGCCCCGTAATTTTTTGTGACATGCACAAAAATTTGGTTAGTTAAATTTATAGTCAAAATTTGGCAAGGTGCATCAAATAAACACATGCAAGTATCAAAAGGAAAGTCACGACATGCATGCATGCATTGTACTCCCTCCATTTCCAAATATAAGTCATTTTACAGATTGCAACAAGTGACTACATACGAAGCAGAATATGTCTACATACATCCGTATGTTGTAGTCCATTTGAAATGTGTAAAAAGACTTATATCGAGTGCAGTGCTTTGATGTGTCGCGTCAACTCGTACAGGACCGAGAAGTCTGATTACTACAACGCCCTCTCCCTCGTGGACTGAGCTCTAGTGCCTTAACCGCACCTGCCTTTGGCTGCATGACAGGTGGGCCAACCACCTGTTGGGCCCACCTGTCATAGACGCAAAGGCAGGAGCAGTATAAGTCAATGAAGCTGCGTTCCTCCCTCACGCATGAGCGTGGTGGCTGGTAGGACTAGTAGAAGCTGTCCCTACACGCTATCCCTCCCGCATGAGGTGGACGAACATGCAGCAGTGGATTGGATACTGTAGAAGTAGGAGTAACATCATTGTTCGTCTTCTCGAAGAGGCGAAGAGCCAAGCGCAACCCGAACGTGGCAGTTGCGAACGCTCGCGTGGTGCGGTGCCTTGGAGCACGCATATAGGCTCTTGCATGAGACAAAATTGCTATTCGAGCCAACTATTGTAGTGGTACTAGTACTTGCTACTCCCTCCGTCTAGGTGAGTAAGTCATTGAATTTGTAGCTAAGCTTCCCTCATTGAATTGTTTAACAATTAAACTCCATCATCCATTGGTTGATAGTCATTCTGCATAGGTCCACGCGCTTAGCACCGTTTCCTCCTGGGGTCACCAATGTTTATTTGCTAATTAATAACATTGCATGCAATGAACTAGCCACTGCATGTCGTGTTTGGTAGTCTCAAGTCATTAAAAGCACGCACACCTCTCATCTCTTATTGGTTGATATGTCAAGAAACAAGAAACAAGGATAGAAGTTAATGCACCGCGCCTAAGTGTTTTGGGATTATTTGGTTTTGATGACTTACACACCTAGACGGAGGGAGTAGTATAGCCCTGTAAACCGGAAAGGAGTATTTGCCTTTCTAGAGATTTCAACAAGTGACTAGACTACACCGTGTGCAGTAGTCCCTCCCTTCCGGTTTATAGGGCTCAAATCTCAAATCTCATGAAACAAGGCATTTTGCGATTGGAGGAATGTATCTCATACTTTACAAAACTACCCGAGTTAAACTCATGCATTAATTACGTAGTTCTCTCGTTTTCCTCTCCGCCTTGGTCGCGGTGCACAATATTGAGCACTCCTATATGACTAGCTGCTCTATCTACATGCAGGACATCAAAGCATCCGAGCCCGCGTGCCATCCACCAAATCACAGCGAGGTGCTACAGTCGAGACTCACCTGTCACCCTGGTGTGTCCGTCATGACCCGTCATATCACAAAACCCACACCTTTACCAGGAGTGGTAAAGTGGCCTCCAAGTTGGACTAGACGAAGCAACCATCATTTTACTGGAATGCTCGTTGAATCCCTTTCTCCCCTTTCTTAAAGAAAACCTCACTCCAAGCTACTCACTTCTGCCATTTTTCTTCTGTACCGACGAAGGAAAGGTGGGCGACTCAGTGATGCTGCTATATTTTCATTCCAAGAATCTTCTTTTTGCGAAGCACTGACCGATTCTCACAGCCTATTCTTTTCCCATTTTCATTGCGATTGTGGTTTCCTTTCGATTGCTTTTTGTTTGTTAGTTAATTGAGGGATCCTAGATCACTAGGCAAAGAGTTGCCGGCGGACAACCCACTGGAGACAGCGATCTCCAGGAAGCGAGCAGCGACCAACGAGTTAACCATGTTGGCGGGCCAACCCATGGAGACCAAGAACTCCAAGAAACAAGAACTGGCCAAAGAGTTGACGACGTTGGCAAACAAACTCCTCAAAGAAAGTTGGAAGAACTGCAAGGGCCCCACCGTGCCTACCCCAGAAACTCTGATGGCCATATATGCGAGGCTCAAGGCCAAGTTTGAGGAGTTAGTCGCTGTTGAGAAGCAGTATTCCCCTGGCAAGGTCATGGCACCCATCGAGGACGAGGAGATGGCCCCCGGAGGGATGAGATCCCCCGGTGAGCTGCACAAGGTAAAAAATAATGGCTTATTAAAATAGTTGTGGTTTTTGATTATTTGCAATGTGCTTGCTAATATGTTAGGGTTGTGCAGGTGCCGGTGTACGTCCTTGATGATTCCGATGTCGCGGCCCGTCCTGTGGACAACGCCCCAGAGATCATTTTCGATGTCGCGGTCCGTCCTATTGGCATCGCCCCGGAGATCGATTCCGATGCCGTTGTCCATCCTGTGGACATCGCTCTAGAGATCGATTCTGATGTCGTGGTCAGTCCTGTGGACATCGCCCCAGAGATCGATTACCATGCCACTGTCCGTGCTATGGTCATTGCCCGAGAGATCGATGACAAGAAATAGTTGGTCGCGCTAATCCTTCAGGGTAGTTTGCATTGCCCTATGTTTAATTACCTGAATGATGCGTGTTATCAAACCATCTTAGGGCTAGTGCACAATATTGTGTAGGCAGTACTTGCTACTTTTGTTTTATAGTGAATCATGCGAACCCTCTTCGAGTTATGGAAACGGATGTATCCTCACCAGCTTTTGATGTAATATATGGCATGCTTAGATGTAAGTTTGAACTATTTATCATATCAGCAGGGCTTGTTTGATGATCCTTGGTGTTAGTAGGCTAGCTACTGTGCGAGCTATAGTAGTACTTGCAAAACACTCACCGAAGAGAAATGTTGGGGCTCATGAGCTCGTGGTATGCTTATACTTATCCATCGTCGATCGACCAATAGCCCAAGCTCCTAAAATTGTAGGCTTAGTGATTGATCAGACAATAGTCGACACAGATACATTCAGGCCTCATTTGGTTCATAGGGTAGGAAAATCGTAGCAAAAGTACAGAGACGTACAACACAAAATCATAGCAGTACAGAGACGTACTCCATCCATTCCAAAATAGATGACCTAGGCGAGCTAGTTTGGCCTAGTGGGTTTCAGTGATATGACGTGGTACAGTGCCGTCTAGTCTTCGTGTGTGGTAGCACTATTGCGGGTACAGTAAGTTTTCTTGAAGAAGCGGAATTCAACGAATTCATAATGGTTCCTTTGTCCGAACAACTTACAGTGGGAAAGGTTGGGCCTGCGATATGACCGGGGTAGACCAGGATAATTTTGTCAAGTGGACCAGGATGGTCAACGTCCCACATGTTGGTGAATGAAAGTATTATTTCCGATATAGAGGACGAGCAACGAGTATTCATTGTTTATTTTTGATGAAAGCTATTGACTCCACTGTTACGATGGAGAAGTGTGAAACACGGCATGACAGTGAACTTGGCATGTGCACCACTCCCTCCTGGCCTCCTTCCTCATGTAATGCTACCATATTGTTGACTATAAGGTTGGCTATAAGGTTACAACTTTTTATCACTTTCTCTCTATCTATTTCCTCTCAAATGTTTTTTACCTTTCTCTTTTTAGACACAATTGTTTTTTATGCCTTTTTTAGAATTAATTTTTTTATACCTAGGAGCACGTGTAGAGACGGGCTCTTGCAGAGCCCACTCTTGACTTTGTCAATGCCTCTCTATCCTCCACATAAGCAGGCTTATAGCCCAGTATTTTATTGGTACTACTTGTTATTCATGCATGCGGCAGGCAGCTGGCATCTTGAGGGGCCAGAGCAGGCTTGGAAGCGGTCCGGACTCCAACATGGCCCACCTCACATTATCACCATATATTTCTTGGAGTCCGTGCGCGGCGGGCGGGCGATCTCTTCTCCCTCCCCCGTTTCTCTCTTCTCAGCCGACGCCCGCCGAGCAATTAGATTTTGGCTATCGACGGTTTATTCAATTGCAGTCCCACATGTCAGTGAAACTGCAAGACAACGCGTGTCCCCTTTGGTGAGCGGCATGCGAGCCGGACTGTCGGCGGTGCAACGCGTACGAGTTGTAAGTGTGCCGCCTTTTCCTTTAGAACTTGCAAAGCATAACATTTTCGCGTGATCGATCGATAGAAATCCAGAACAAAATGATGAGGGTGGTGCTTCCCCGCTTGTTAGGCGAGCTAGTTTGAGTGATATGATGTGCTACAGTGACGTCCACTTGCTCCAATTTTATGTAAGCAAGAGTTTACACTCTTACGCGGGAAGAGTGTGAAACACCATGGATCTGGTTTTGATCGAGGGATAAATGTTCCCTGCCAAATAATGGAGCACTGTTAGCGATTATAGCATGATAGTTAGGGCATCTACACCGCTGGCCCACAAATTTACACCGGCATCTGTCCTAGGACACTGATGGATGCCATCTGATGCTGCCTGCATACCTTTCGACAACTATATGAACTAACCGGATGAAATTCGTGCAAACAAAGGAAAATTCAAATTAACCGGATGGAATTTATTACATTTCAAAAAGTTTTCCTACAAACTGGACGAAATTCATTACATATTTCGCACAAACCGTACTAAAACGTACTGTAAACCTAATCTAAACGATCGCCGGTGCCCGACCACCATGTCCGGCCATGAACCTGAGAAAGCCGGCCATTGCCTTTGCCTCCTCCTCATCCGCCTCGATAACCTCCTCCTCTGGAACACAAGGTTCTAAAGATTTCCGCCTCCACGCCGCCGTCAAGCGGCTAATCGGCCGCCGATGTTTACCCCACCAAGCTTGGCGTCGACTGAGTGGATTAGCGGTGGCCTTCCTAGGACCAGAGCGGCGGGGACCTACCATGCACTACTCTTCCTTGTTGCCGGCTGCGCCCGCGCATGCGCGCCGGCTTCGTGGTTGTGGCCATGGAGGGCGGCCGGGGGGGGGGGGCGATCTCCTTTGTTTGCTCCTGCGACAGTACATCGAAGAGAGCTTTGGAGCGCGCTCGGAGCGGAGCTGCTGATGTCCCTCATTTGCTCCTGCGACAGTACGTCCAAGAGAGCTTTCGAGCACCAGGAGGCCATGGTTGGAGTGGTGCCGATAGAAGGAAGGGACCGGAGGAGAATAAGTGTGGGTCTGTGGCTATGGCTGGGAGCTGGGGCTCAAGTTAATGGCCCAGTTCTATTGGTCGATTCTCCCAGAATCTTGAGAATCGGGCATCCCCCCAGCTTCTCCCAGAATCTTGAACACATATTTTTTTACAATCCAAGCTAGTTATGATGTAAACAACTAGGATTGTCAAAAAAATATGGGTTCAAGATTCTGGGAGAAGCTGGGTGGAAGGTCGATTCTCAAGATTCTGGGAGAATCGACCAAAAGAACTGGGCCAATATAGTGGACGAATGGCAATGAGCCGCGGCAGACGAATGGACGGCTGGCGCCGGAGTAGGTTCGTCGGGCGTGAATGTGGATGTTGCTTCAGTGACTTAACTGCAGATGCATTGGGCTACTGACATGTGGGCCCAACGGGCATCTGGCCCGCATGTCAGTGACACACCAACTGCACCTGCAGTTAAGTCCGGTGAATACGACATTGACGTTCTAGAGAGACGGTGACCGTTTCAGGCGGGAAGCATGCGCTCGTGATGGAAGGGGTTTCGATAGGCCGGGGCGATCAGACGTTGGTGTGGTGGTAAAGTGTGAACTCATGGATGACGAGCCTTTGAAGCATATGCGGCACGTATTGACAACCGCTCTTGTCTCCTGCTAGCCTTCGACGACCACCATTAGACACCACACAACCATGCATAACTTACGAATAATGGACGAATCGATTAGACACACACTCATGTGCAGTGGCACTAAGATCGGTCGCTCACGATAGTACATACTCCATACCATACTACCCTCTCTAGCTAGGCTGTTTTATAGATTGCCGTTGTGATGGACGATATACATGAGCAAGGCGCTCCGAGTATGACTGTTGGCGTCGAGCCAGGTGAATACATGCTCGGCGTTCGCGTAGGCCTCCATCAAATGTCTAAACAGTAATGTCAGGCACCGCCGGGGCACTCAGGTGATGGGCTCGTCGTTTGCATTGCTCCATGAGCAGGACTTTGATTTAGAGGGCGACGTGCATGCATTATCATACTTTGACAATATGAGTGTGAGTGTCTGACGCAAAGTATTTCATTTTCATTTGGCTGGCGAGGGTGCGTTGCAGCGACGAGTCCGTGGTTTGATTCCCCACATACGCATAATTTTTTTTACTCCCTCCATCCCAAAATAAGTGTCTTAACTTTCTACTAGCTCTAGTACAAAGTTGTACTAACCTTGAGAAACTTATTTTTGGATAGGGGGAGTATTTCTTTCTCCATTGATAGGTAGGCCCGTGTAGATAGATAAAGAACACGAGATGATGAGGCAAATGCATTTTACTCGGTAATAAATGACCAAGATTGAAGGGGAATCCAAATTTCCTTTGTCTTCTGTCCTTGAGGTCTTGACAAACCAATGTACTATACGGTTATCTGGCCACTCCACCCCAGAGCTCTCACCAAGCGTCGTTCATGCCACCGCGCTGCACACTAACCATTAAGGCAGCGATGGCATCCCGCCGCGCCGAGTTCCTCGCCGCCCATGACCGCGCACAAAATGGTAGGGAAGAGATGGCATCCCGCCGTGCCGAGTTCATCGCCGCTCGCGACCTCACACCTATGTGGGAGGAATTTGAAGATGCCAAGGCTGAATGGGCGGTAGAGCAAGAGGCGGCCAAAGCCGCACAGAGGGAGCAGCAAAGTCAGAAAGCCCTCAAGAAAAGAGAGGCCCGCCGCCGCAAGAAAGAAGAGGACACACGAGCTACTGCGGAGAGGTCGGCGGAGATCCAAGAAAGGTGGGTGTCGCTGACAAAGCCAGGAACGAGAACGACGACGTCTGGCCAGCATGTGAGAAGTAGTAGTACTGGTAGTTAGTGTGTGTGTGTCTGTGTCTGAGTACGAGCATGTACCAGTGCTACTAGTTACTACTGTAGTTTTTAGAGCAAATTACCAATACATTAGCCTAGACTAAATGGAAAAATTCCTATCCTATGCATCAAATGGCATCTCTTTCTCTATAGGAATTGAGATGCATGTCATCTCACTTCCTATGATTTTCATATTCCTATAAAATTCCTATCCTATGAACGAAAGGAGGCCTCTATTGGAGTAACTATTGTAGCTAGCAGTACAGCTGGTACAGTAGTTTTCTTCAAGAAGCGTAATTCAACGAAGTCATGATGGTTCCTTCGTCCGAGCAACTTCAAAGTGGGAAAGTGGGCCCATGATTTGACGGCTCATTAGTAATTGTTACTACGGCGTGACGACCCGGGTGACTCTCCCTTGGAGTTCTGCGTGCATGGCAAGTGGACCAGGATGGTCGACATCCCACATGTTGGCGGACAGAAGTATTCTTTCCGATATCGAGGAGCAAGGAAACCGCGTGGTATAGTATCACTGCTGATTGGTTCTAAAAAAATAGTATCACTGCTGATTTATAATTATTTTTTATTTCTGATGAATGCTAGCATTTCAACTCTTACGATGAAGAGTGCCAAACACGGCACGTGCTAGATGTCCCACACGTCAGCGAAAGGAGTGGGACATGAACAACGTGGTAGAGCCCAACACAAAAAAATAGTGTGGTAGAGTGTCTCCACTTCTTCCACTTCTGGGTCGGAGACCACACGTAGTAGTACTTAGTGGTATGAACGATACAAAGTGTGACCTAGAGAGAAAGACACGTATAATTGGTAGGTCTCGGGGCATACACGTAAACAAATATAAAAGTTAATATGTGCCTCCAACTAATATAGTAGTAGTAGAGTACTTAGGCACATACTCCATAACATTTAGTGGTAGTACGTAGTAAGAGACAAATGCCGCCCAAGAATTCCCTTCTCGACCCACTTTTGGGTGTTTGGTAGAGTGTATGGACGGTGCATGAGTCCACACTAGTTTAGCACAAATACACTAGAAGCATGCATGAAGAGAGCATGCACGAAGAGGGGTATTGAGTTGACCATGCATGAAGAGGGAACAACTATGCTGAGACGAGAATGCAGCCAAACACACCCTATATGCCACGCATGTTCATACCATTTGTGCCTTTCTAGTTCACTTACTACGCTAGATTACTCAGGTTTGTACGTCCACTCCTGGGTACATGTTCGTCTCGTAGTTCTAGTCCCACGTGTTCTTCATCTAGATGGAACGATCATTGCATGACACGTGCACCTTGATGCTAGATGTCTCGCGTGTTGGCAAAAGGATGAACAAAGCTCACATAAAAAATTTGAGTGGAAGAACATAGATTCCTGACGGCCGAGAAGGAGAAAGGAACCTCATGGTGGAGCGTCTACACTCATAATATTTAATATTATTCAGTGATATAAAATCAACCAATCATCTCCATAGTGGACTGGAAGAGTACGAAACACGGCAGCCCAGTGTAGTTACATCATACTAGTACATGGCTAACCCACGCTATCACCATATTTCTTGGCTTCCATGCGACACCTATCTCTAGTAATCCAGCAGCCTGTATCGCTTCTCCCTCCTCGTCTCTCTCAAAGTGCGGCGGGCTGGCGTTTTTGCCATCTATTGAGGTCGGTTAACTCATCACATGTTAGCATCATGCCAAGAGCATTCTAAAAAAATTACTTTCACGTTCCGGTTTCAAAAAGAAAAAAATTCTTTCATGTACAAATTTGACTATATGTTTGAGCAACTTGCATGTCCTATATTGCTCCAGTTTGGATACTCTAACTTAGCTAGAGGTTAGACTAACTCATGACTAACCCTGAACAAACTGTAGCCAAAGAGGTGTTTGGGTGACAGGGTTAGATCGACAATAAATGCACTTGATGGAGAGAGAAAAGTGATTTTTCAGTGGTCCCAATGAGAACTATGTCCAGTTAGCACCTCTTGGGTGGGATAGTTTTTTTTGGTGGGTTCGGTGAAACTTGCTCCAATTTAAACCCTCATGCTTGGATACTTTAGGGCTATTTAAGCCCCTACTAGCTCAAACTAACTCTAACCCATGGATACAAACAGGGCCTATGGCTAGCCTCGACGCGGAGCAGTCGCGTGCACCAGGAAGTGGCGCTCTCTCGGCCGTCGTGCCACTTCAAAGCCGGGGCCAGTGAGAGGTCACCTCTGCTCTAGCCGGGCATTAATGCGGCACTGACGCTCTAGGGCAACGCTGACCATTTCACGCGGGAAGCACGCGCTGGCAAGGGAGTATAGGTTTTGAACCGTTTCAGGTATAGTACTGGTAGTTTGCAAAACTACTCAATTATTGCACTCAATTTGTGGTAAAAAACATTACTCCACAGCCCGCTTCCCTTCTCCTTCCTCTTCCACCACACGCGCACGTCCGCGGGAAGCGACCGGTTAACCCTTATATAGAAGTGCTAGCACACATAGATGCATGACCACTAAAATTTAAATATTAAAGCACCGCTCTGGCGGGAGTATGGCTTATGTTGTTACCTTCGGCCGGGCCATTGCTACCGGGCGACGGCGAACAGAGAAGAAGCGGCGGGAGGGGAATGAATGCAGCTACTGTTTGGGTTCGCCGTCCGGCTTAAATAAATGCGCAGCATCACATGTACCCACTGGTACACAAATTGTAACATATGTGTCTGCTTAAGTGGGCGTCACATAACTGGTGTGTGTGTGTGACATTCTGGGAGACAAAGTGCATGTGTGCGACTCTACTCTTCAGACATGTAGTCAACCTTTTGCATCGGGATATAAGTATAATGGTATTTACTTTAGCTAGTGATTTATGTGGCCATGTTAACGTAGTTGTGTAAAAAAATGTCACTTCCTGCTCGTGATTTGCGTTATATAGTTACAAGAAAGATGCTCGTGCATTGAATGGAACATCAATATACATTTTCTTACAAAACGCCTGTTGTGATTGACCCATGCCGGAGTAATCCCATGTGTAAAAACTAATGATATCTCAAGAATTTTATCAGAAAATTGGTATCTCAAGAATGTCATCGAAAAAATGAAAGATGAGAGATAAGGTGAGGAGGAGGGGAGCGTGGTGGTGACTGGTGGTCGGAATGGGCGGAGGCATGAAAATGGAAGGCGCTGGCAGGAGGCAGCGGACACCATGCTAGATTGTTCCAGAGACTTCCTTTTTTTATTTGCTGAGCAATGAGGTTGTGGGAGATAAGGATGTGGAGAGAGGTGCGGGTATGTTTTGTAAAATTACCATAGTTTGCTTTCTATCCGTTAGGTATAGATCAGACGGTCTATATTACAAGATGGAAGGCACACTATCATCGCCAACTCGTTTTTTTATAAGGGTACAGATGATAAGTTTGCTGATTACTAAAGTAAACTGAATTTGTCCATGTTATACAAGTAAATTAAGGTGATTGTTTATCATACGGGTAAGGTTGGATGAAGGGTGGTAGGAACAAATGCTCTGCCTAGAGCATGTGTGATGGAGTCTTAGTGTGTGTGTGTGTGGGGTGTGTGTGTGTGAGAGTGAGTGTATGTGTGTGTGTGAGAGAGAGAGAGACAGAGAGAGAGAGAGAGATGGAGTCTTAGTGTGTGTGTGTGTCTGTGTGAGAGAGAGATGGAGTCTTAGTGTGTGTGTATGTGTGTGTTTGTGTGTGTGCGGGGGGGGGGGGGATGTGCGTGCGCGCGCACGTGTGTGTGTGTGTGTGTGTGTGTGTGTGTGTCGCGGTGTCCTCGGTGGTGGATGTAATTTAAGTGTGCATGGCTTCATCATAGAGAGGTGATGTGTATGGCAGAGGCCGACAAAGATGGGGTGCGAGAGAGAAAATGCATGTGCGTGAGAGGAGTCGACACCGAGAGAACGTGTTTGTTCAAGAGACACCGAGGAAGACTACTATATATCGATGGTGCATGTAGGCGGGAATTAAACAAAGGGATGGACTTGTTGGTTTCGGGGATATAGGGGAAGAGTGAGAGGGGGGATGGCTAGAAGAAGATTGTTAAGTGTGAGTGTGTGTTTTACCCATCCAGGCAGAAGTTATGTGCACACAAGAAGAGAACGATTCGATGTGGCGTTAGGGTTGAGGGTAATTAACTACGTATGGAGACATAGAGACCTTGAACATGCATGTGTGATAGGTATAAATGTAAATGTGGGATGTGTGTGTGTGTGCGCGCACGCGCATGATCGAGATAAAAGAAAGAAGACATAAGTCATAAGATCAACGACATGGGAGAGACGGATCGGTATGACAATATGCATGCATGTGAGAATGCAGAAGAAGGCCCGACAATTGAGCATGTGTTTTTGTCTTTAAGAGATAGTGGCGTGGGCTGGAGCATGCATCTACGGCGAGCAGAGGGAGTGAGGCACAACGATTGTGCAAAAGAGATCAACCTATAAATGCATATGTATGGAGAGACATATATAGTGTGGGTGATAGGAAGCAAGACTCTGTGCGAGAAAGAAATGTTGACGGAGAAACTACAGATAGATATAGAGATAGAGATGCTAGCTAGAGGGACATCCGCTAGTTTGAGTGTTGGAGATGACCGCCGGGTGGTTCAGAGGGTGAAGTTATATATGTGTGTGTGAGAGAAAGATAAAAAGAGGGCACTTGACTGCATGTAGAGAGAAACATATGTAGTGTGCGTGATAGGAAGCAAGAGTGAGGGCAAGAAAGAAGGTTGATGGAGAAATAGATAAATAGAAAGATAAAGATACTAGCTAGTGTGTGTTAGAGATAGGAGTCGAGTGGATCAGAAGGCTGAGTTATGTGCGTGGGTGTGAGAGAGATAGAGAGAGGGTGCATGTGAGTCACATACAAACAAATATCAGAGAGGAATGAGATCCCGAGAGACGGAGTTTTGTGTCTGCGAGAGAGAAAGATATTTCACAACTAGAGTGATAGCTAGAGAGTCATATGAGGGAACACAAGATATCTCTAGGGAGATAGAGTGTGCGTGAGCGACATACAAGAGAACAGTGGAGAAATATGAGACTTTGGGAGACAGAGTTTGTGTTTGTGTGTGAGAAAGAGATATTTAAGAGGAAGAGTCGTAGGTTCTCATATTTAAGGAGCGAAAGACATCTCTGTATGAGGGGTGTACGAGTGGCACACAGGGGAATAGTTGAGAGAAATGAGACCCGGGAGACAAAGTTTTGTGTTTGTGTGAGAGAAAGAGATTCCACATGGAGAATCGTAGTTAGAGACACATAGCAGGGAGCGAGATATACTTAGAGAGAGATAGAGTGATGAAGGTCGAGGGAGAGAGTACCATCAGTGTGTTACGAAGATAAAAGATCATTGTCGACATACAGGTAGCACGAGAGATACCTGAGAGACGATGAAATCGTATAGGTCTACAGAGATAGTCCTATATAAGCATGAGTGATAGCTATATGAGACGAATATCTCGATTAAAGGGGATTCAAATATTTAAACTGGAGATCACGACATCGATAATATCGTAACGCAAATTGGTGTATCAAACATGCATATTCATTTGAATTTGGACACACGTCTAATGTTATATAGTTTATCAATATTGGTGATCCATAGATTCTTTAATTACAAACAATGCATGGTTTATATGAAATTAATGTCTAAATGGGATTACAATATATGTTGCGTGTGTGAAACAAATTATACATGTTTGAGAAGTAAAAAAAACCCGCATGAAACACACATTAATTGGAGACAGTTAGCAAGGAATGCATACATTGGATTTCAACATAAAGTGGTTTCAAATATTTGAGAATCCAAATTGATGGGTACAACCTTATGAATCTGAGCTCATGCCATTTGTAAACCATATTTATGTATAAATGGTGTTGTGCTTTTGAAAGTATATATATAAAAAATGATGTATATAGAATTTAATTCCAATCGAAAATGGATCCCACCCAAAAAAATAGAATACAAACGGGATTCGAATTGAGTTGGCACGGTAAACGTGCACTCTGCAAAATTTGAATGAAGCGGGGAAAGTTGCACTAACTGCCTGAAACCAAAATCTGCGAGATGGAAATTACTACTGCCTATCCCTTCCACTCAAAGCCTATCTGCTGGATTTCTATAGGTTTCGATAGGGGTAGGTTTGTAATTTCACCCAAACGTGACATAACCGCCTCTCACCCGGATTCATACACGGTGGGCGCCAAAACACAATGTGTCCTCGGCCGAAATAGACTCCCTCCCCGATTCATACACGGTGGGTGCCAAAAACAAACTCTCATCAGCAAATATTCGGTGTATGCGAGATTACTATCCTATCCCCAACCGACTAATATTGATGTGATGTAGGAAATTTGAAACGGGGCTAAGTTTGTAAATTTCCGCGCATTTGAGACAAGCGCGCCCTGAATACATGGTTCCCTCCTTCCTCTCTACCTCCCTTTTCCCCATTTGTACTCCGTGGGCGCCAAAACACCCTCTCCACCCCGGCCTCCTCCGTCCGCCACCCCATCCACCGTCGTCCTCCTCCACCATGCCGGAGCTGATACCCCGACGCCGTTGTCCATTACAAGAGATCAATCTCTCTCATCCATGGCTTCAGACCGGGATCCTTGCATCCCGTCCTCTCGCTTCATCCCCGCCGTCGTCCACCTTGCCGGCGCCGCTCCTATGACTATCTCGTCCACCGCGCCCTGCCGCCACCGTCTACCCTCCTAGATCCGCTTCCATGTTGCCGACAGCCATCGCTATCATAGCACCATCAAATTCTCAGCAAATGCATACATGGTGCCGCACCAGAGGCAGTACTATTTCGTATCTGCTCAACTTATTTATCGCAGCAAGAAAATAGATCGCCACTGCTTTACTCTGATTTCTTGTCTTGGATGCGAAGTTGCCTTTGTTTGGTTTGCACCTTCAGATCCGCCATGGCACGCTCAACACTATACTCCCAATGCTTATGGTTTCCCCCTTTTATATTCCACACTAGATAAATCAAAGTAGACTAAATTTCAAAATTGGGTCAGTCGATTTTTCAGAGCTCGCCGGAGTTCGCCGGTGCGAACGAAGTGGCTCGGGTGGTTATGGGGGGTGCGATGGTGGGGAATCGCCGAACAAAGAAAACTCGACACGAGTGGGGGCGGGGGTGGGGGTGGGGGTGGCGGAGGAACACAGGCGGTGGGGGCTGGTGGTCCGGCCGGCGGCCCGTGCGGTGTTCTGTATGGGAAGAATCAGAGACGTGGAAGAAGAAGGGTTAGGAGACGTAGGATCTTCATCCAACCGCCTGAAATGGTTGAGAGATAGTGGGGAGTTGCATTCTTAATACGCTCTGGTTCATCATGTGTGGGCACTGCGCAACCAACATTTTATTATCCAAAATCTGCTTGCTATTTCTTTACCATGTTCCTCTTCCGTTCTTCTTTAATATGTACTCTCTTTCTTCCTAAATACAAGTCTTTTTAAAGATTCCACCATGGACTACATATGGAGCAAAATGAGTGAACCTACATTCTAAAATGTATCTGGATACATCTATATGTGATCCATAGTGAAAATATCTACCAAGACTTATATTTTGGAATGGAGGGAGTATGATAGTAGTACAATATGTTCCTTGTACTAAAGATGAGCAGGGACATTTGCGGTGTAGAGGTCTATACGGTCGGTTGTCATGGACACTTTGAACTCTTTGGGCCTCTTTGATTCATAGGATTTTGTAAACATGCAAATAGGATTTGTAGTGGCATGCCCACTTGAATCCTACTAGAATAGCAAGGAAATGCAGGGAGTTGTGTCACCATTGAGAGTTACACTGATATTAACAGTACCGCATCTTCACTTGAAGAGAGCTGGTATCCGAAGCCTTTCTAGCAAGTTCCACTTTGCTGATTTTACTCTGATGCTTAAGGTTTTCCCGTTATATCTACACTATGATCTGTGTAGCTGCTTTGTGTCGCACTACCAGTAGTCCACTCTTGAAGCAAACACTGCAATGACTTACAAAATTGGCACCAAGGCATTGAGTGCCATTCTGGATGCAATGAAACTCATACGCTCCCCACCTGTTGACTCTTGTTCAGAATATGATCCTAATGACTCTTGTTCAAAATTGCCACATATAGAGAGACAACATGGAATTGCATTTCTTTGGGCGCTGTGATTCATCATGAGTGGGCTACCAACATTGTATGCAATGAAGCGGAACCTCAAGAATATGCTTCCTCTTTTGCTCTTTAACATGTTCCTCTTTGTTTATTCTGTATTTAGTACGTATAGTATGTTCCTTGTCAGGAAGGGGCACATGGACATCTGCAGTCAACAGCTGATAGAGCTGTCAGGAAGGGGCACATAGGCTTTCAATTACTAGCGGCAATACAACACCATATTTTCAAGCCAGTTCCACTTTCTCGATTTATATATCATGGTTATGGTGTACCCCTGTTTATGTACACTATGATCTGCCTAGTTTCTGTGTGCTCTTGTTATCATGGTTTGGCAATAAACTCTCTATACAGTATATTATGAACCTATCATCTGCCAACTATCCTTACTTTTGGAGCCTATTTATTGTGTACTTGTGCCAGATTATATAAATGCACGCACCATATTACAGCACACATGAGCTCTCTCATCAGAATCTAGTGGTAGCACACAAGGATAATCTGCATTACAGGGGCGCTCCTATATTAGAGTATCATCTGCATTACAAAGATAATCTCACAACTATTTATGTTTTCATGGTTCTCAGATATTATACATAATTACAGTGAATATCATAATCCGCGCATCAGAAGAATATTGTGGAACACTGCAATGACTTACTAAATTTGGCACCAAGGTATTGAGTGCCATTCTAGATGCAATGAAACTCATACGTTCCCCACCTGTAGATTCTTGTTCAGAATATGATCCTAATGATTATTCTAACCTCGAGGAGTCAAAGGCAGTTGGCCTATCATGTTCACCCATCAAGGTGCCTATTATAATTTGGCAAGGTTTTATTGATTGCGCGTATCTTGCATATGTTGTCTTGCATTTCTTCTACTTTGTTGCACCACCATCTGCTTAGTTTACTCATCATATTTGTCGAGATGCCATGCCCATCAATTATCAATACATATTCCATCTATCATCATACCATGTTTTTCCACTCAAATTCTGTTCTTGTGCATCATACATCAAAAAGGAAGAGGGTGATTGCCGAACCTGAAGGAGCACCAGCAAAGTCCTTGACGAACGTGGTTGTGCCGGAGAAATCAGATAGCACCCCACTGATATTGGTTGTACAGCCAGTGACACAGAACGTAGGACCAACTCCAGCAGACTATACCCATACTTCACTGGCCACACCACTAGCCCCACCACATAGGACCTGTACTCCAGCAAAAGGTATGCCAATTTCGGTTGCCATAGCACCAGCCGTACCATAGAAAAATCCCACTCCAGCAAAAGTATGGCAAGTCCACCGGCCGAAGACCTATCCTAACTGCAGAGACGGCCAATTCCTGCATATTGGAACCCCATTCCAGTAATTCCCAGTTTAAAAGACAATGCTTTCAATGTTGTTAGGGACTACATGCATATATTCCCACCATGGGAAGATTATAGTGAAGACAAACACCATCTTCACATCTTCCTGTCCCACTTACGTGTAAGTGCTATTATTCATGGTGATTATTTTCATATTTTCTGCTGATTGAACACATCAATGATTTACATTACATTGTTGTAAGTAGGCGAGGGTCAATCTGGATGGTCATGACGAGCAAAGCTTGCTTGCGCTTTTCAAGGAAGCATTGTAGCACTATCGGTGTTACCTGAGGAAATCACACTTTGATGGCAAGTCTATAAACGAATTTCCGGTGAAGTCTCCTATGCTAAATTTAGAAGACATTGAAGGGAAAAACCTTGTTATGCACTGGTTTCGTTCCGAGGATGAGGTACTGTCTATGATATCGCATGACAATTTGAACTTCCACTTTTCCGCATGTGCCTTATAGATCTTTTTTGCGGGAAATCTGCTTGAAAAAGAATTCCGGTTTGAAAAGAACGACATGATATCGCAAATATGTTGCCCACTGCTTTGCTCTTGTTAGTAACTGTTGTCCTGTATCATTGTACTTGCATACATACCTGGTTCATTATGTGAGAGCAGTATGCATGATAGCTTGCTTATCAATTGTCCGCTCCAAATTATCTGATATGTATGAATAGTTACATTAGTGTAGAATATATCCAATGCCAATGAATTTTTTAGCTCTGCATTGTTCTTGTAAGTACCTGTTGTCCTTTATTAGTGTACTTATATTGACAGGTAGTTGTTCATGTACCATCACTCTGTAGCTTATTTTCCTTTGCCCTCCATTTTCTCCACATCAGATCTATATTTACTCTTACCATAAGGTTGCATAACACCGATGGTACTAAAGAAGTTTAGCTCTGCATTGTTCTTGGTTGTACCTTTTGCCTGTATCGCTATACTTACATTTATAGCTACTTGGTTATGTAGCATCACTCTTCATCTTATCTTAAATATTCTCCATTTTTTCTTATATTTTCACATCTATATTTACTCTTAACAAAATGTAGAATAAAGGCAATGCTTATGAATAAGATTCTATGGTAAACTTCTTGAATTGCCCCCATCAGAATGGACAAGGGCTTTATAGAGCCTGCTTTCACCAATAATGTAAGTTTGTCCTTCTCAGGCCTTCAAACTTTGTTGTGTATATTTGGTTAGGCATGACTGCAACAGCTGTTTATTTTTGGTGTTTGCATCAAAATGCATGTTTAAAATTTATTATGTAGTTCATAAACAAAAGTTTGTCCTTCTCAATTTAAGTTTTCAGTTGTACAACCAAGTTCCTTCTTCATGCCATGTAAATTAAACTATACAGAGCAAGTGATCTTATTTTGCCAATCTGAAATGGGTAAATTGACAGCACACTAACCATTGATACTTATGTGTTCTTGATCTGTAATCCAGTGGTGTCGTGAAGCTGCCAAGTCCTTCACAATGTCATTTCCTGCCATGTCTTGACCTGAACAATACCATATTGTGTTATTGCTATTTTAAACTGTGTCACTTTATTCGTCAGTAAGAAATGTGATGAATTGTCAGCACTGATACTTATATGTGCAAAACCTGTCATCTGTCTGCTTGTTTATCTTTCAGAGTGAGGAGGATATAAGTGTCAAACAAGTGCAGTCTCATCAGCTTGCTCAGCTGCTTGCGCTGTAGCTCCCGAGAAGGGCTAACCTTTCTTGAACTCTATTGAAGTGCTATTGGTTTTGTATATTATTTTGTCGACGTGTTTAATTGCACTAGTGGCGATCTTTGATGCCCAGTGTATGTAATCTGTTGTCTTCTTGTGCTTTATTATCATAGTAGCAAACTTTGATGCCCAGTGGATGTAATAAGCCATAATTTCTTTATTGTATAGTCTAGGTTTTTTTCTTATTCATGATGCTGCAGTTATTTCACTGTATATATATATCCTGTCTTCACAGTAAACCGGCCAAACCATAAAATTATGGTACATAATCGGGTCGTCAGGCAAATCACTATGTATGATCCGCATCATGGGCCCCATCATCTTGGTCCGTTAACAGGACTAAATGTAAACTGGCCCTCTAGTAGATTCGGGCCTCTAATAGGCTGAGTAAACCGCCGGCCCTATTTTCCCAAGAAAACTCAATGGGCTTTTAGGAGGCCGAAAAGTAGGTTAGGCCTGAAACATGTCGAACAGCTCACGGGCCGGCAGCAGGCCGAAATAGAGCCTGGCCCATGATTGTGACAATCAAATCATGGGCTTATAACAGGGCAAAATTGTCTCGGCCCTTGTTTGGCCCAATCAGATTATCGGCTGTGAGCAGGCTGGATGCAAACGAGGCCGTAGTTAGGCCCAACTATATGACGGGCTTTTAACAGGCCGAAATATATATAGGGCCGAAATGTTAAACGGGCCTTTAACAGGCCGAAACTAATATCAGGCCGAATTACTAAATGGCCCTTTATCAGTGGGCCCAAAAGCATAGTGTCCAGTTGACGGGCCGAATCTGATGTGGGCCATAATTTAGCCCAGAGCCTCTCAAAGGGCCAGACTTGATCTGGGCCGTAATTTGGCCCAGAAGGTGGGAGGCTTTTAACGGGACGGATCTCATATGGGCCTTTATTAGGCCCAAAACGTGGCAGGCTGTTAATGGACCAGATCAAATATGGGACGGTATTTGGCCCAAAACATGGCAGCCTGTTAATGGGCCGGCCTACTATTTTCATCAAAATCTTTTGGGCCTTCAGCTGGGTCAGCCCATTATGGGCGGCGAAATCCCGTGGGCCTTTAGCTGGGCCGACCCATTATGGTTCACGAAGTCTTGGGGGCCTTTAGCTGGGTCGGCGTATTATGGCCCGCAAAATCTCGCGGGCCTTTAGCTGGGTCGGCCCCTTATGGCCTGCAAAAACTTGTGGGCCTTTAGCTGGGCCGCACCATTATGGCCCGCAAAATATAGTGGCCCATTTGCTGGGCCGGCCCATTATGGACCGCAAAATCTTTTGGGCCTTTAGTTGGGCCGGCCCATTTAAACTTTATGGGCCATTTTTGGGCCGGTCCACATGTCAACATTTCATAAGTGCATCTCGCCCATTGGATGAGTGACACATGTGCCAACGGGGAGCTGACACGTGTTTCCTCCAGCCAATGATGATTTTACACGTGGAAAATCCCCATTGGTCCGGGCTGTTAACGGGTTATCGGTCCAAAACCGGACCCGATAGCTTAACGGTGTTCCGTTACGGTGGATGCCATGTGTCGGTCACCCTTGACGAAAGCACTTCTGTGATGCGCGATTTATCGTCATTGAAGTGGACACTTCCATGATGATAATTTTGGTAATGTCATGGAACACTTCTACGACAGCACATGTATGAGTTTCTTGATTCTGTCATAAAATCGTCATGGATGTACATGATGACAAAAAACGCGACCTACTGTGACAAACATGTATCATCACGGAAGTGCATTTTTTGTAGTGAGAGGCGCGCACATAGCATGTACATGTACGTACAACGGCCAGTGTGAGAGAAAGAAAATACGGCCATGTACGTACATACGGGCGGGGTCTCGAACGCCTGCTCGCGCATACGTACGGCCAGGGCTCGTGTACATGGCTAGGTCGGAATAGAGAAACAGCATCCTCGTCGTGTTCATGGGGATCCAACCGGCTGGGTCGGAACGGAATGCATCGTCCTGTTCATCGGGAGGGCTTGGACGGAACAGGAAATGGAAACGAGGCCTGGCGTACCGCAGAACGGAGGAAACAGCCTTGTGTTCGACCGGCCACGTTCGAAATGGGATCCTGTTCATGGGGAGGGGTCCGGCATACCGCAAAACGGAGCAAACAGACTTGTGTTGGACCTCCTACCGTTGAAATGGGGTCTTGTTGATCAGGAGGGGCGTGGTGTACCGCAAAACGGAGGAAACGGACTTGTGTTGGAGCGCTACAGTCAAAACGGGGGTCCTGTTCATTGGGAGGTTTCTGGTGTTCCGTAAAACGGGACTCCATGGGATATTGTTCATCTCCACCATCGACCTCCTCCAGCCTCCATGGGCTACTATTCATCCATCGTCGACCTCCTCCAGCCTCCACCTGCAACTGTTCATCCACGGGCTCCTGTTCATCCAGCCTCCACCGCGCGCTACTCCATCAGCTATTGTTCAACCACCCCTCTCCATGGGCCCCTATTCAACCACCCCTCCACGGGCTACTGTTCATCCACCCCTCCACCGTCTACTGTTCATCAAGCCCTCCAGGGGGTCGTCCTGTTCTTCCAGCCCTCCACAGGGTCCTGTTCATCCATCCCCAACCGGCTCGATCGATCAGGGTCATGTTCATCTAGAGGCAACACCACGGGCTCCTGTTCATCCACCCCCACCCCTCACTGTTCATCCAAACCCCCCCGCAACACACACTGTTCATCTAGAGGCAGCATCGATCAGCTTCAGTTAGCAGCAGTAGCGAAGGAATGGCTCGATCGTGTTTAGTTAAAAGCCATCGATCGGTCGCTTGGGTTCAGTAACGCGTAGCATGCAGTGCAATCGCTCGGGTTCAGTTAGAGCCCAACGACTCGCTCGGGTTCAGTTACAGCCCATTGTCTTGCACACACGGGCGTACGTGTACGAGAGAAACGCGCATCGCTCGGCCCCCGACCACCCACCGTAACTGGGAACTCCCCAAAATTTTCCTCGCCCTCGCTTCTACCACGGTTTTTTCCGTCATGGACAACCCAAGGAATGTCATGCAGCCGCGTCTCCGGCCCGCCCAGGACAAAAAGCCCATTTTCTGCCATGATTTTTTTTCATAGAAGTAGGAGCCCACCACACTGTGATGATACCAGGTTTTGTCACAGTTATCGTCATAGAAGTGTTATAAGCATGACAGGAAAAAAGTTCGTTTGGCCCAAAATGTCACATATGTGTCTTTTTTTGTAGTTCTAGTGATCGATCAGTAACTTGTAAACACTAAGCGAGCAGAAATAAGGAACTGTTAGTAACTTGTAAACACTGAGAACACAGAAATAAGGATCATGTTGTGCATAGCAGTAAAAGCCGATCCGTTCGAAATGTTCACACGAGACTCACAGGCCTGACATTGTAATATGTTCACATTAGTAGCCCAAATTCAAAACCAACTAGTTCGATTCCCATACATAAGATCAACATGTTAATGCATCTCAAAGATTCATAGATCATATACAAATATGTAGCTCCAAAAGCAAAGATCTAGAAAAATCATTTGTTCTTCCTACTAACATGGATGCTTCTGCTGGCCAACATTCAGTACATAGTGAAAGACAAATTTGTTTGTGAAGTCTACAATTCCTCTTGTAAATTTAAGTGGTTTCACCAACAGCTGGAACCATGAGAATGAACCACACATGATGGAGGAACATCCATTGCAATATGATTTGGTCTTCTCTCGGTCACACGGCAAGACTATTTTAGGAATACAAACTTTAACTTAGGCAAAATGGTGCCCATTGTATAATCACACCAAAGCAATGAAGCACCTAGTGTTGGCCAATAAATAGTATAGTACTACTTTTCTACAGTCCATGAAGTGACTATCCAATCTTTCTGTGTCTATTTTCAAATGGCACTGCATGCAGTGACTATACTATTCTCTTGTGCAGTTCAACCAAAATTGCGGTCACTTTGTTTGTTTGCCAAATAGCGACAGGCAGACATCTCTGTCTGCACAAATATCAAGCAACTAGTTAACATATACCCCACCTTGTATTTTTGGTTTAAACATGTCTCTTCCACTTAGCATCTGTCATGTTTTGCACTGGACAATTTGATATAATCATGTTTTTCCCTGGACAATTTCATACTGAATTGATTTGCTGGTTTAGAGCAGAAATATAGCGCCTATTCATCATCAGACCAAGGATATCCATGTTCACAATGATGGAAGAGGTGAAATTGATACAACTGAAATTGAGCATCCAATCATTGAATCCTGTCCTGCACCTCCAATGTAGGTCCACCCTGCCAATAAATTCACATGCAAACCACTAGTATTACTATCTAATGACAGTTCAAAAAGAGTAGCAAGATAGTAGCAAACCATGTACCTTCGTAATGAATAGCTCATAGTGCCACCAATTGGATATAAAGGTTTGGAAGAAAACATGCTCCTAGTGTTGAACCATTTGGACTTTTTGTGCAGTTCCACTAAAATCGAGCATCCCTGTTTTCATAGATATTTAAAGTGTGATTACTATAAAAGTGGCACTAGTTGAAGCATAGACTCACATATATAAGCATTCCAATTTCTTAATGGGAAAAGGTAGCAAGACTATTTCTAACCACCTGTTTGAAGGAACAAATAAGGCAACAACGGCTGATGTTAAGAAGGCATACATAGTTTTTAATGAAAAATTGAGCCATTCCTGACCTTTCCTCTTCTTTTAAGCATATTTTATGCAGTTCAACTAAAATAAAATTCCATCACCGCCTTGACAATTCAGTGACACTGTACAAAAGGAAATGACTTAACATTACATCATGTTGTCAGGTATGTAGTCGACAGGCATTAGAGACAAACATATAGACCTCCTCTGATAATATAATGAACATTAATTTTAAGAAAGGTTTGACTAGCTTTACCGGGATAATTTGAGTGAACTCTACACCCTCTGTTCCTTAATATAAGACGTTTTCGCTGTTCAATTTAAAGTACCCAAATGTCTAGTATTTGGAAAAACATGTAGTAGTTTTCTTGAGCACATATCTGGGAAAGCTTGGCACACTTAATATATGTCGATACGCTAATGCAACGCCATTCGAATTGTACGAATATACACTAATCCAATGGCTAGTGCAACAATAGAGTAGTTATTTCATTACAGGGTACAGTACAATGGTTTTACTGAACATATTTCCACAAGCTCTAGCACTAGAAGATTTCTATAAGAATTAACAATAGAAAATGTAAAGGTAACAACTTGCATTGGTATAATATCTGTGTAAGAGCATTAAACCAAATCCAAAAGTCTGAAGGTAAGTAGCATTATTAACTAATGACAGTATAAAAAATTGCAAACCATGTACCTTCAAGGTAAATATCATTTCGAACTCGAGGGGACCTAAAAATTGCTATCCCAATCTTGATAATCGGTTAAACATAAACACTTGATCAAACAAATCAAGAGAATAGCTGGAGGAGGAGGTGCCCACTCTTGACATTTCCTCTTGAAATTGTACAAAAAAAATTGACTTATCTCATGAAAGTGAGGTATGTAATCTATAAGCATTAAAAGTGCAAAAATCTGAAGGTACTAACAAGATTCATCGTTGGTATACTGGTTGTGCAATAGCATTAGAATGCCTTAGCTGAAAAATCTTTAATACATCCACAATCAACAGCTAACCCTGAAATAATCCAGTGACATTAAATGGCATTGCTTAAATTTATCGGTGGCATTAGACTGAGTGTGGCATTAGTTAAATGTGGCATCACTTTAGTAGTAGCATTGCTTGACTTGACCGTTGGCATTATACTAACAGCAAAAAAAGTGGCAATAAGAGCATGGGAGGCCATTCGGACAATGGGCGGACCAGTACGATGTACCTCCACGGACGCATAGAGTGGTGAGGGAGGTATGGTTGCCCAGAGCAACAAATATCCAAGCAGCATATGTGGATTATGTCCCAGTTTTGTTCTCTTTAGCCACCTTTTTCCTATGTGAGGACAACAAACTGATCGACCTAGTCATTCTCTATTGCATTGTCATGGCTTTCTACCCTTCTTCAACCAAGAGACACGAGACTCATTCCTTAGCTACTGATTTTCCCCTTTTCAACCTAGATGCGGGTTTGATGCCTACTCTCTTGGATAGTATATTCTCCCTTCCTTTCGTTATTCAACCCAGACATGGATTAGTCTGCATGAAGTAGGGTTTCCTTTAATAGTGAAAATTAAGGTTTTCGTCTGCGTGACCAGCAGAGCAGAGGATAGCAAATTGGGAAGATGGTGGAGTGGAAAAGGATCCTCATGCAGCGACATGGTAGATGGGGCAATAGAACAAGGGTATGGTTAGAAAATAGGTAGCATACCTAAGGGTCGGCGGGAAGTAGCTTCACTCATGGTTGTCGTCCTCCGCACACACTACGACAGCGAGCTTGGGGACGGAGGCCATCCCGCACGGGCGCTAGGTCTGAGAGGACGGCCTTGTCGTCAGTGTGTGACCCGCTCGCCGATGACGAGTGTGTCAACGCTGCACTTCCTTTTCTTCCCGACGGATCTGTGACCACAAGTGAGGAGGGAGAGAGAGGTCATCTATTTTAGACTGGAGAGAGGGTGATAGTGTGAGAAGCAAGTGGGCAGCCCTTAGCAAGAAAGCACTGAAGCTCTAGCCTATATATTTTTTTATACTACTAGTACTAGAGGTGGAGTAGTGGTAGAGTACTTTATATTTTCTCTGCATACAGTACCAGTTAGTTGTGCTTCAAAACTAAACGGCACGCCAATAAAAAAATAAAGTCGAGAAATAATGCGGCACTTCGGGCCAACACGGCCAGATCGCATTTTGCACGAGAAATGACACACCATGTTTCGTTGACATGTGGTCCCGTTCCAACATGTTAGTGAGACGACAGTGAGTCTTTTTGTACAATTTCCGAGTGGACGTCTATGTAGGCCGGGGCGCCTCTTCGTGTACCGTGGCAACCGTCCACCGCCTCTTCGCCTTTCCCTCTCGATTTGGAACTGATGTCTCATGCTCTTCCTCCCTCCTCCATTTGCCTTCACCCTTCCTTCTTCCATTGTTCGACCGTCTTCTCCATGGAGGGAACAAGCCAGAAATGACCCCGTTATTCTTGCCCCGATCTGAAAGATGATGTGGTGGAGGAACTCATTGATCGGTGTGACGTCATCACCTCCGCTAGCATGGCAGGTTCGTTCAAGACCATTCTCCACTCAACTAATAACATCATTACAAGGAACCCAAGGGTCCAGGAGCGGTTTGATCTCCCTTATCTTCTTTGCTATAAGCCTGTTCGCATGGGCACGGACAATAGAAGCCTCGCCTTGTGCAAGTTGATGCCGCTTGATAATGATATGTGTGATGTCAAGATGCCATCGCTTAAGGGTAAGGCCTGGGCTGGTGCAAATGGAGATTGGGTTGTTTATATTGGGTACAATTGCGAGTGGGAACTTGTGAATGTGTACACTCGTCAGCGGATTCCACTTCCAAAAATCTCAGAGGGCCCTGAGGTTGAGCATACAAATGATCTACGTACATTCAAATGCGATCATTGTGGCTGTCATCTATGGAAGATAGCAATTTGTTGAGTTCCCGACCGCTCTTGGGATTATAAGAACTATGAAGTTGTTGCTATCTTCGACATGCTTGTTGCCGTCCTTACTGCTTCCATGGCTCGTCCATGGATATTGCTCAAAAATCAATTTCTGTACACAGATGAGTACTGTGATGCAATTGCATACGAGCGTCTTGTGTTTGCTGCCACCACTCGTGACACTGTATTGGCATGGCATCATCGTGGTTTCGGTACATTTCTTTTCCAACGTAATTATAATTGTTTCATCCACATGCATGCGGGTTAGCAAGTTTCCCTTTACTAATTAACCTTCTTGTGTTTCCAAGGTCCTCGAAACATTCCACCACCTATAATTGAAATTTTTAATAACCAATTGGGAGATGACGATGGTGATGATCACGAGCATGAGGACAAGCAGAACTTATATACTCAGTGGTACCTGGAAACTAATTCCGATGGATCACCTCTTCTTGTCTGTATACAGTGCACTGAGATTGTTACTACTGAGGGAGCACGTGTTGTCTCCCATTGTCACCCTCTCCGGACCTATTCCAACACCCGTTGCGGGGTATTCGGGATGGATACTAGTGTGCTAGCGCCAACACCTTCTCCCTGGTGCAGTATTGATAGTCTTGGAGAAAACTCACTCTTCCTTGGACCAAACTATCCAATGATGGTGAAAGGCGATCCAGTTGCTGTTGACACAACGTTACTACCATTTATGAGAAGCATTGTATCTATACCTCGGACATTATGGTGGTAACCTACCCTAGTCCTGATATATGTCGCTTCAGCCTGGATGATCAGTCTCGCGTTGCTCTCGATATTGACAATAGATGTTGGAAATAATCTATAATGCAACATGTATCCTCATTGTCGTTGTGTGCTGATGACTTGTTGTATGTAATGAATGGTACATTTGCAAATGCATGTCATAAACTCAATTTATGAATGGTTTTCGAGTCACTTCTTGGAGTGTGTGTAACGTAGTAGTATAGCCAGTATCTGGTTAGTATATGAAGTTGCCACATCACATAGAACCAACCTAATATTGGAGTATGCTAGCCCTCCACCGGCGCGCCGCTTCAAATGGCGGACTAAGTGAGAGGTCGCGTTACCTTGTGTCCAGATCTGAGATGCCACGTGTACCAGATGAATGACTCCAAGTTCGACCACCGTGATGCTAGGTGCAAGCCGGGGAACACTGTTGGAGAGATCCCCCATATAATTTTCCTACATCGGTCGTTTGATTCATAGGATAGAATGCTATAGGATTTTTGTCCCTCTGTAATCATGTTTTAATTGGCAATCTAGCATCCACTCCAACTTTTGTTTCATGTCCTTTGTTCCTACGAAGAGAGTACTTGTTCTAAATGATGTGCCGCTGTAAGAGCCGCCTATATTAATTAACCATGCTCTGAAAAGGTGGACCAGCTTTGGCTATAGTATACTAGTACTGTACTAGGTTAGTAGGTGACCTTGTGCTTGGCTCTTCTCCTCTTCCGGAAGTCGAACAATAATGATGGTACTACAGTAGTACTTCTGGAAATCTGAGACCAAATGAATTGCTACATGTCCATGGCCTGTAAGCAAAGGTTTCTCCTCGTGTTGCGAGCCACCGCGCATGCGTTGGCGAGGGAGAAGGCGTAGTAAGCAAACTTCTCGTCGAGTTGATGGGACACATCAAAGTTATTTAGTACTCTCTTCAAAATGGACCGACCATGTCCATGGCTACCATCCCGTGCTCTGTCATTTAGTACGTGCACTATTCATGTGCCATCGAGGAGAAAAACTATTGCGTACTACTAGGTGCCATCGAAGTGCATGACTCACTTACGCACTGCATATCTCCATTTTCTTGAATGACACGTCCACATGCTAGATGTCCCGCGTGTCGGCAAAAGGATGAACAAAGCTCATGTCTTAGACGAAAGAGTGGAAGAACGTAGATTCCCGACGACCGAGAAGGAGCAACAAACCTCACGGTGGAGCGTCTGCACACATAATATTTTACATTATTCAGCGATATAAAATTAACCAAATCTCTCCATGTTCCTATGCCGTTCTATAGTATGAGAATAACTTTGAACGTAAGTCATTGATTCACTCTATCCAATGGTCATAGTTGGAAAATCCAAACAAAACCAAGCATTGGATCAACTCTTTTAGCACTCAGATTGTTGCTGCCTTCCCACCTAGCCCACCTATATAGCTGCTCACATGTGATTACCACAGGAGCTATCCACTCAGATTGTATGTTAAAAAAATAAAGCTCGATAACTATTGCGGCACCTCGGGCCAACGCGGCCACGTCACATTTTGCATGAGAAATGACACACCATGTTTTGTTGACATGTTGTCCAGTTCCAACATGTAAGTGAGATGACGGCGAGTCCTTTTGTACAATTTCCGAACGAACGTCTATGTAGGCCGGGGCGCCTCTTCGTGTACCGTGGCAATCGTCCACCGACTTTTCGCCTTTCCCTCCTGATTTGGAACTGTTGTCACACGCACCTCCTCCCACCTCCATTTGCCTTCACCCTTCCTTCTGCCATTGTTCAATCATCTTCTCCATGGAGGGAACAGGCCGGAAACGACCCTGTTATTCTTTCCCAATCTGAATGATGACGTGGTGGAGGAACTCATTGATCGGTGCAACATCATCACCTCGGCTAGCATGGCAGGTTCGTTCAAGACCATTCTCGACTCAACTAATAACATCATACAAAGAACCCAAGGGTCCAGGAGTGGTTTGATCTCCCCTATCTTCTTCATCGTGACCCTGCTGACTGGCGCGCAGACGACGGAGGCCTCACCTTGTGCAAGTTGGTGCCGCTTGATAATGAGACTTGTGATGTTAAGATGCCATCGGTTGGGGGTAAGGCTTGGGCAGGCGCAAATGGAGATTGGGTTGTTTATATTGGGTACAACTGTGAGTGGGAACTTGTGAATGTGTACACTCGTCACCGGGTTCCACTTCGAAAAATCTCAGACTGCCCAGAGGTTGAGCACACTGGTTTTCTACATACGTTCAACTACGATCATGGTGACTATCGTCTATGAAAGATAGCAATTTGTCAAGTTCCCGACCGCTCTTGCTATTTAATGGACTATGGAGTTGTTGCTATCTTCGACAAGCTTCTTGCCTTCCTTCATAGTTCGACTGGATGGATATTGCTTAAAAATAGTTTCTATACACAATGTGTACTGTGATGCAATTCAATACGAGGGTCTTGTGTTTGCGCCAAAACTCGTGGCACTGTTTTTGCATGGAATCCCTATGCTTTCGGTACATTTTTCTTCCACTGTAATTATAATTGTTTCATCCACATGCATGCGGGTTAGCTAGTATCCCTTTACTAATTAACCTTCTTGTGTTTCCAAGGTCCTGTGAACATTCCACCACCTATACTTGAAAAAATTTATAACCAAGGGGGAGATAACGATGATGATGATCACGAGCATGAGGACCCATATACTCAGTGGTGCCTGGCAACTTATTCCGATGGATCACCTCTTCTTGTTTGTATATAGGGCACAGCTGATGTTACTAAGGAAGTAGGTGTTGTCTCCCATGGTCGCACTCTCCGGACCTATTCCAACATCCATTGCAGGGTATTCGGGATGGATACTACTGTGCTAGCGCCAACACCTTCTTCCTGGTTTAGTATTGATACTCTTGGAGGAAACTCGCTCTTCCTTGGACAAAACTATCCAATCATGGTGAAAGGCGATCCAGCTGCTGTTCACACAATGTTATTACCATTTATGAGAAGCAACTGTATAATTACCTCGAACATTGCTATGCTTCCCTACCGCTGCTATCACAATATGGGTCATGAAATAGGCTGCTTCAGCCTAGATGATCAGTTCTGTGTTGGTCTCGAGATTGACACTAGCTCGCCCTTCCGAGACAAACTCTTCTAGTTCAAAGCAAGCATTTCCAACGCTGAGGAGTGGTTGAGCTGAAGTTCATTTCATTGCTTGTTATTTGTTGTGTGATGAAAACTTAGTATTTACTAGAATGTTTTGTTGGAACTAATCTATAATCCAACATGTATCCTCGTTGTCGTTGTGTGTTGATGACTTGTTGTATGTAATGAATGGTACATTTGCATATGCATGTCATAAACTCAATTTATAAATGGTTTTCGACTCACTTCTTGGAGTGTTAGTGTCATAGTAGTATAGCCAGCATCCGTAGTAGTATGAAGTTGCTACATCACATAGAGCCAACCAATACACTACAAAAAAAAATTCACTTATGTGATGATACTTGTTTGTCATAGTAGGTCGCATTTTTTGTCATGCATGTACATCCATGACGATTTTATGATAGAATCAAGATAGTCATACCTGTGTTGTCGTAGAAGTGTTCCATGACATTACCAAAATTATCATCACAGAAGTGTCCACTTCCATGACGATAAATCGCGCGTCACAGAAGTGCTTTCGTCAAGGGTGACCGACACGTGGCATCCACCGTAACGGAACGCCGTTAAGCTATCTGGTCGGGTTTTGGATCTGATAACCCGTTAACAGCCCAGACCAATGGGAAATTTCCACATGTAAAATTCTGATTGGCCGAAGGGAATACCTGTCAGCTTGTCAGTGGGCCAGATGTTGCCCGTCCATTGGAGGAGACATGCCTATGATACATCGACACGTGGGTGGGCCCAACAAAGGCCCATATAGGTTAAAAAGGACGGCCCAGTCAAAGGCCCGTAGTACTTAATCAGGTACTAGTGGGCCAGCCCCATAATGGCCTGCTTAATAAAGGGCCATTTATGGCCTGAAGCCAGATCTGGCCCGTTAATTTTTTGCCCAAAATTTGGGCCCATTAACGGCCTAAAGCCAGATCTGGCCCATTAATTGTTCGCTGAATATTTTGCCCATTTGCGGCCCAAAGCCAGATCTGTCCTGTTAATTGTTTGCCAAATATTTGGGCCCAACTACGGCCCAGTGACTTTCGGCCTGTTAGAGGCCTGGTGTAGACATGGGCCCATTCCAGCCCGATGTGACTTTTGGCCTGGGAATGGCCCGTGCTGCCCATGGGCCATATATGGTCCGATGGGACATCAGGCCCACTAACAACTCGTGCTAAAGGTGGCAACAGTTAAGCCCAACATGACTTTGGGCCTGTGAAAGGTCTGTCGCGTAATTCGGCCCATTGATGCATGTGCTAAGCTTTCGGCCTCTTAAAGGCCCATGATATCAGTGGGCTAACTAAGGCCCGAGATATCTTTCGGCCTGGTAACAGCCCGTGAGCTAACTGGGCCCAAACAGGCCTGGTCTACATTTCAGCCTGCTGAAGGCCCGTCGACGACTAGTGAAAATTGAGGCCCAACATGCATTCTGGCCTGCTAAAGGCCCGTGGTTTCATCTCGGCCGTAACAGACCAGTAAAATATTCAGCCTGTTAATGGCCCAACGCTACCTGGGCCAAACTAAGCGCTGGGTCGACAAAAGGCCCAACTAAAATATAGGTCGGTGTAAGTTTGGGCCTGGCGCAATGTGTGAAGGCCCCAATCATTCGGGCCCAAGAAAGATGCAGGCCAACCCAATTGTGGCCCGCTAAAAACTAGGCCCGTTAGAGTCAAATGTTTCGGCCCGGTCGACTACATTGATTTTTTTTAGATAGCGAATGATGGCAGTAACTAGTAGGAATTAAGAACAAACCTACTCTATACAATAAAGGATTTTAAGGTATATTACATCCACTGGGCATCGAAGTTCGCCACCAGTGATCATAAAGCGCAACGAAGAAGCAGATTACAAAAACGGGGCACCATTGCAGCGTAACAAAATAATACTGAACCAAGACCACTTCCAAGACAGTTCAAGAACGGTTAGCCTTGCGGGGGAACTGCTGAGCAAGGCTGTGAGACCGGCCTAGCATGTCGGTCATAGCTTCCAGGTGTAGTTGTTTAGCGATGAGGTTCTCATTGGTGTTCTCCGCAATCTTTCCTAGAGATAGGACTTCAAGTCGAAGTTGAGTTGCAGAATGCCTTTCTGCTAGAACTTGGGACTGAAGAAGTCGAACTGATTCAGACAACGAATTATGTGAGCTTGTCTGACTGCTAGTCTCAAGTAACTTGAACACTGCATCAAGACAAGACTTTGGGGTTGTCTCACTATCTTCAAGATGTTTTGCCTTCTTTGCTGCAATATATGTTTGGTTTGCCTCACAGCCTTCAGCAGACTTGTGCATGCCATCAGGCATATCACCCTGAAACAAAGCAGACAGATGAAAGGTTTTGCACGTGTATAAACAAAGATGATAAATGTGCTGTCAATTCCATCCAATTTCAAATTAGAAAATAAAGAGTAAGTTCAAAATATCAATAGCATAATTTGGCATTATTCATAATGCAGGGAGCTTCACCGCACTACTGGATTACCATGTCAACATAACAAGAATCGATGAACGGCAAAGAAAATCATTGTATCTATTTTGCATAATGTGCATGGCATGTTGTTCATATCATCAGCCACATTAGTAAGATAAAACATGAGATGACAAGTTGCAAACATGGGCTGCTTCACCACACACTGGATTATAGGTCCACAAAGACAAGTATACATATAGGGAGTATTAAGTAATGTGCATGGTATGAATAAGGAATTTGGTTTTACAAGTAAAATTTAGAACTTACGGTGCTTGCGAACATGCATTTTGGTAGAAACAGCAAACTAAACAACAGTAAACGATAGGGAGTATGAGAAAATTAAACAGCAGTTGAGGATAAAGGCTTTAGAAGGACTGACTTACATTAACAGTTAACACCAGCTTTATAATGCCCTTCTCCATGTCAAGGGAAGGATAACTCAAGAATTTTAGCACAGAATCTTCTTCATAAGCATTGCCTATACTCTACATTTTGTAGAGAGTAATTATAGATATGATAATACTGGAAGGGATAGAGGATAATGAAGATAAGATGCAGATTGATGCTACATAATCAACTACCAATCCCTGGAAGTACAAGCATTACAGGATAAAATGTACTGACAAGAGCAATGGGCTACACTTCTGCACTGGCATTGTCTGTATTCTACTTGTTGGTAAGATTAAATATAGATCTGATTTTTGTTGGTAAATGGTGGGCGAGGGAGATAAGATGCAGAATGCTACACAATGAACCAATCCCTCTTCCCATAATACAAGAATGTTTTGAACATTGGTGTACTATACAAAATGTTCTTATATTATGGGACGGAGGGAGTAGCTATTAATGTAAGTGCAGTGATAGACCACGCTCAGTCCTTACAAGAGGACTGGAGAGCTGAACCTCTTCAGTAGCATTGGGTTGATTCTAAATTTATGTAAAAGTCCATACGGATCTTATAATGTCCACCAAATGGACGATTACGAGGCTAACATGTGCAATGATGCTACATAATCAAACAGCTATGAAAGTAAGTATGGTCATACAGGGCAAGAGGTACTCACAAGAGCAATGCAGTGTGCAGTATAGTTGCGAGATTCTATGGTCCATTGAGAACGAATGTTATTCTGCTAACAACTTTCGTACAAGTGAGACATTAAGGCAAATGCAGAAATGTAGTTCAAATTGTGATGTGGTATCATAGACAGTACCTTACGCTGCAGCCGAGACCAATGTGTAACAAGATTATTCCAGTCATCGTCGGATAAATGTAGCACCAGATACTTTACAGAAATTTCGTTCAGGTCTTGCCATCGAAGTGCGCTTGCCTCAGGTAGGAATGATACTTCATCAACGAGTGCTTGAAAAGCGCAACCAACCCTTGCTCGTCTTCACAATCCAGTTGCTCCTTGCCTATTTAAAAGAATGAAGTCTTGTGTCTTCTGTCAGCAGAAACATATGCAGTAATGACCATGAATAACATTAGTACATTACTTACGCGTAAGTTGCGGAGGAAGACTGGAAATTTTTCTGTGTTTGCGGTATAATCTTTCCATGAAGGAAAGATGCGCACAAAGTTCCTGACAACAACATAAGCTTCGTCTTCTAAACTGGGAAGAAATGGAACAAGGGTCCTATTTGCTGCAATTGGGGCTCTGTCTGGTTCGAAAAGGGATTTGGCAACTGGATTTGGTGTACTCTTTGCTGGAATGGGGGTTTTGTGTCATAGAGCTGGTGCTATGTGAACTGGCATAATCATATTGTTTGCTGTAGTTAGGGTCTGCTGAGTTGGGGCATCAGAAATGACCAGTGTAGTAGGGCTAGAGTCTGCTAGAGTTGGGGTGTTTTGTGGGTCAGGTGATATTGCAACTACACCTAATGGGCTATTTGATTTATTAGGTGTCACTACCTTTTCCAAATACTTTGCTTGTGCTCCTCCATGATCAGCAACCGCCCTCTTCCTTTTGAACGTCTGATACACAAGAACAACATTTGAATGGATAAATATAGTATGATGACAGATGGAATATGTATTGAAAATGGATAGGCAGGGCGTATTCACATACACGATGTGTAAACTAAGCTAATGGTAGTTCAACAAAGTAGAAGCAATGCAAAGCATCCGTTGCAAGATATGTGCGAGCAATGTAACCTTGGAAAGTTAGAGCAAGTACCTTGATGGGTGAATAAGATAGGGCATCTTCCACTGACTCCTCCACTAGGGAGCTACATTGACTTAAGTCTCCCTCTAGCTCAGAATCACTGTTAGGATCATATTCTGAGCATGAATCTGTAGGTGGAGAGCGTTTGCATTGCATTGCATTGCATCCAGACTTGATTTCAGTCCCTTAATGCCAAGTTTGACAGCCATGGCATTGTTCTGCTTTATTCTTTTCATGCGCGCAAGCTCATAATCATTATGATGCTGTTCAGAATCTGAGATTCATGAAAACATAAAAAGTAGTCAGATTATCTATGGAATTCATTGCGGATTCAACTCGAAGAGTGTCTCCCTATAAACCCCTGCATATGCAAAGTTCACCCCCCAACTATGCTGACCAGACCACACATAGAAATACAAACCCCTTATGTCTCTATAACAGGCAGACACATATTTCAAATTTGAAGTAGGAACATTAGAATCATATGAAATTCGTATTTGAACAAATAAACTAAGCAATTATGAGTGGCATAATGTTTAGCTTCAAGGGTGGAGTGTTGGTAGTGCGACACAAAGCAAGTAGGCAGATTGTATTCCATGTAAAAGATTGAAACCTATGTAAAAGCGGGAAATGACACTTTCTTTCTATACAATGCAGTGTTCGTTGCCCACACATGATGGAAGAGATCACATAGAGAAATACTATTCACTCATGTCTACGGTTCCAGTATTTAGAAACAGGGTGGTCCACCCTAAAAGAATATTGACAACAAATATGACAAGGCAAGCATAGATGTAGTGAATCAATCATTTACTTGTGAGCTTACTAGGACAAGTATGCAGAATTCTAACTGCAGTAAGAGACCATCCAAAATCAGAATGAAGAAGCTTGTCTAGCACTTATTGTTTGCAACTAATCGACGTGAATAATTGGATATTACATCGAATGAGTAAGAAAGACAAGGAAAATTTTCAACAAACCTGGCTTGCAGTAGTAATCTGGGTCAATGTCACTATGACCAACAATTCGAAATGACTAGTGTCTGTTCCGAGGGCTGGAATTTTGAAAACCCTGTGAACTTTAGAGGTACTAAAGATTACCGAAATACATCTGAACCATTAAGTGTGGGTAGCACTGAGCACACAACAGACCCTAAGGACAGTCCTACCTAATGAGTAATGAATCAATTAGAAAATGGGTGATGAGGAGTGGCTGCTGAGTATTGAGGACGTATCTCAGGATAAATCGGGTTGGCTTGGTGGGTGCTGCACGCCTGAGCCCTGAACGGACTGGGAAGGTAAGCACTGCGGCGCGCCCGGGCAGCGGTGACGCTGTTGGGCGAGCGGCTCCTAGCCTCCTGTTAGTCCGGTGTCTCCTCCTAGAGTCATGCCGTCCGGGGACGGCAAGTCGCCGGCGAGGCAGGCGGCTGGGCGCGAGTAGAGATCGGAAGCGCGCAGCAGAACAGAGGGGAATCGGGGCCTGGGACAACCCAAAATCCCAGGGTGGGCCGGCCCACCGTGGGCAACCTGTAGAGATACACACCCGAGCGGCGAACATGCATTTTCGAAACTAATTTAGGAACATTTAGCTGACCAATTAAACAAGTCTATTTTAATAATATCAGATTCATATTTGAACAACTAAGCTTGTTTAGCTTGATTGGTGGAGCAGTGTTATTATGACACAAAGCACGTATTTTGATCGTATAGTGATCATAAAAGGGGGAAACTCTAAGCATATTTTTTTTGCAAAAGAGGGTTTCCCCTCCAATTTCTATTAAAGAAACCACCACGGAACCAACATGATCAATTAAACCCTAAGCACGATCAATTAAACCGTATTATGGCTGTGCCATGGCAGATTTGAAGCTACAAACCGGAGAAATGATATTTAGCATCCATTGTTTGCTTCGAACTAAGAAGTAAATTCTAAGAGCTAAAAAGAAAGTAGAGTAAGCAAGTTAAGATCTATTTTCTGGTTGAGATCAAAAGGTTGAGGAGATATGAAGTACCACCTCTCTTGCGGCGCCGTGTAGGCATCGGGGGTGCGATGGCTGTCGGTGGCGTTGAAGCAGATCTGCGACGGTAGATGGGTGCATCGGGGGATAAGTCCCGTTGCGGTGGAAGAGAAGGTCATGTGAGCTGCCCTAGCAAAGAGGACGACGGCGCTGATGAAGCGAGAGGACACGATGCAAGGCTATTGGTTCATCGTCGTGGATGAGAAACGTCCATCTCTAGCAGTGGACGACGTGGTCTTGGTAGGCGCTCTGTCATGGTGGAGGACGGTGGCGATGGATGTGGTGGAGGGCGGTGGCGATGGATGGGTGGTGGACGGAGGCTGGTGTGGGGATGGGGTGTTCTTGCGTGGATGGTGTATGAATCAGAAAATGGAGGGAGAGATACGGGCAACCATGTCTTTGGGACACGCCTGTCTGAAATATGGGAAAGTTACGAACTTAGCCCCCATTTAAAATTTGGACGTCTCGTCGGTTGGGGATAGGACGGTAATCTCGCATCTCGCCAATATTTGCCCAGAGCGATTTTGGGCGAGGAGAGGGTGGTTGGCGCCCATGGTTGGCGCCCACGATGTATGAATGGGGCTGACATTTAGGGCGGTTGTGTCACGTCTGAGTGAAGTTACAAACCTGCCCCTATTGAAAATATTTGCCTACATCGATATCGGCCGAGTCGAGTTTGTTTTGCCGCCCACCGTGTACGAATATGGAATGGAGGGAGAAACAGAGGTCTTTCGGACAAGCTAGAATCAAATGTGTTTTGCCGCCCATGTTTGACGCCCATCATGTCGGAATGGGCTCAGAGGCGGTCGTGTCATGTATAATTGAAGTTACTAACCTACCCCTATTTAGAGTAGTGGAAATCGGGCCGATGGATTGTTCGTGTAATGGGTAGACAGAATTTCCATCTCCCAAACACTTGGCTTCAGGCAGCCGACGTGGGAGTGGACATTTTTGCCGCTTCTTTCGAATTTTGGGACAATAAGCATCCACGTTTACCCTGGCAACTAAATTCGAATCCATTTTGTATTCCTATATCAATCTTTATAAATCATTCTATGTGTTTTTATATATCTTCAAAAGGACGACAAAGATGTATTCCACTATAACATATGAATATGGTTTACAAATGCCGATACTCAAATTCAGAAGCTAGAATCCAGTTTAAGGTGAATTCGAATATTTGGAACACTTCATGTCCAACTCAAATGTCACACGCAGCATAATGTGTACTCCCATTTAGATATGTACACGAGCGATGTATCAAGATTCAAATACTGAGTCAATCAACCAAGAATGTACATAACTAACAGACATATAAACACTTAGAGTATATGGATCAATAATATCAACTAGCATACATAAGCCAGGCCGTTGTACTTTTTTTTGTCTACAATAACATCCTTTTTTTAGCCAGCATCTTGGCCCTTTCCGATGCGTGCCACTTATGGTCCATCTATACTACTACTATTGTTGAATGCACATTCAGCCTGATTGGCATATTTGTAGGCCTGGCACAACAATCCAAATGAAATGTCTCTGAGTCTTATCAATTAATACAGACTTGTGCTCAAATAAAATTACAAACCAAAAAACAAAAAAAAACAATTATTACATGATCTCTAAAACAAATGGTTTGATTGATTACATGAATAGACAACACAAAGGTTATTCAACGATGGAAAGAACATTTCACCTATGATTTACCAAGTAGGAATTTAATTTCCTTTTTTCCTCCAGGACCTTAACAATCTGGTCAGTCTCAGCTTGCTTCGTTTTGAAATCCACCAAATATTTAATGGTTGTCTTGAGTACTGCTTGTGATTGTGTTGTTTGCTTCCTCAACATGTCAACTTCATCTCTAAGTGCAGAAGCAGAATCTCTTTATACCACTAGTTTAGCCTCTAGAGCATCAGCAGTTGGCAATTCATAATGCATGATTGGGCCGGTGCCACTGCTTTGGGATGATGCAACGTCCATGGGGACCTCGCTCTTTGATCTTGGGCTAACCTGTTTTGCCGTTAAAGTTCCGATTGGATTCAGAAAAGTTGAAGTTAACAAAACATCTCAACTGGGAGTTATAACAGCAAACCAGTTAAACAAACAAGGAATTAAAGAGTTTCAATTGGATGCTTAAAAGTAGTTATTAACATCATTATAACCCGCTGTTGCAGCAGCAAAGCAGTTAAACAAACAAGTAGATAATTAAGTTAAGGCAAACAGGTAATTCTTAACAGTAAGTATCAAACACATAGATAGGCGCAGTCTACAATATGATTAACATGCTCTGGCATTATGTAATCAGTAGCAAACTAAATTAAGCCAAGCAACGTAATTGAACAATTTTGCAATAAGTGGCTAACTAAAATTCCGAGAAGTAGGAAATTGAACTTAAGCTAGTTCTTTGTACAGGCACACTGCAACTTATGTTTCGCTTACAAGGTTGTACGAAGGAGTCCATGGCATCAATTGCTTGGATATGCAGTCCCAATAATTTTGTCTTCCCACACTGCATTGGTAAGTCGAATGGTTAATCTGGTAAGATGGTGCGTCCTTGATATGTTATATGAGGACGTGTAGTCAGACTAGTTGTAGCCACACACATCACACTGGCTTTTACTGTATATTTCATGCGATTACTTTTGGCATATCGAGATCTAAGCAATCTACAATAGGATGAAAAGACTGGCATCCTTCAGATTATTGGCGAACTCAGTTCATAGAAACAAGCAATTCAACCATTCTGTGGGTAAATCAAAAGCATCACTGGAATATTTTTCACTACCTAATCATACACGCAAAAAGGGGCGACGTCACCATAGGGGCTGGTATGGGAGGACGCCTTAGGTGGCTGGAAAGTGTGCACCTAGTTTGAGTCGTCCAGGTTGGCCCAGGCTAGTTTTGTTCGTCCCAACGCACGAGCAGGCAATGTAAAAAATGAAGATAAATGTTTCAATTTGGATGGGCCAATAACATAAGTGCAAGGCAGGCCCTATAGCAGGCTCGCGGCCCAAACGAGCGCCTCCCATATCGATCGACAGCAGGAAAAATTCCAATTCATTCGCTACAGCCTCCAGTCTGGTTCGCTCCTAACCTAGCCGCCACTGGACAGACCGACACAGCACTTCCTCGCGCCCTCGTTGGAGGGCGTTCGCCGGGCTTCAAGCGAACGGAAGGACAAGAAGATGAAGATCCAACCCTGGGTGTAGCCTGCGTGGGAGGCAGCGGCGGCGGCACGGTCATGGCATCGAGCTTGTGCAAACGGACAGTTGCAGCTTGCAAGAGTAGCATGCGCAAGGAGCAGGTACATCACATCCCTGATTATATCTAATTCAACTCTTCAATTTCTGGCCAATAGTTAAACCTGACGGTGTTGTAAAACTTCTTGTATGTAGGGAATCTATGAGCAAATGAAACCAATTTCTACTTATTTTATAACTCCCCCAATCAATACTGAACTGACTGAATCTGATGTATCTAATCAAGTTTCTGATGCAAACATACAAGCTCATGTTGTTCTTAAGCCTGAAGTGTCTAATGAACAGACTGCCAATGAAGGATTTGATGCAAACATTTTACATGCTCCTAGTGATGAACATATAGTGTCTAATGAGGGATCTAATGCAAGCCTTTTGCAAGCTCATTGAAGGATTTAGTATCTAATGATGGTCTGCTATGTTGAGAGAGACAGAGATTTGCAGGCATTGATGACAAGCAAATTATACTGCATTTTCATAGCTTGAGGAAATGTCGAGGCCATCTACCAGAAAGTCCCCGTCACATGACAACATAGCATAAATACTTTTCTAATCTGTTGTTCGAAACTATTGGCATACTTGTGCAGGATACATATATTGATATGCAGTTTGCGCACTAGTTATAGGTGCAATTACACTTCGATATTTTCAGCCAGAGACGAATAATTCAAGCAGGTACAGACCATGTTTGTAGTCCTTGTACACCATGTTGCATTCTGTGTTTTTTGGTGCTTGCAGCATTTAGTGTTTATAATCTGAACTACTTTGGATCATTAGCTAGTTTTCAAACTGCATGTAGCTTCACATTTCTCAAGTTATGTTGATTTTCCGGAGTGCAAGTGCCTTCGTATTTTCTAAGTTAAATGTTCGCCCCTGGTAACTTGAATTCATGGATCCTCCACTTCACACAAATCATACACGAATTCCAGTACGAATTAAATGAAATGCAGGGACTTACGCTAGCTCGTTGTATAGGCTCACTGCAGCTCTGCTTGCGCTTGGGATGTTCCATGTACAAGTCCATGTTACCACTTGCTTGGATGTGCAAGCCTTGTGCTCCTTGCATCCCCCTCTGCATTTTTGACTTGGCGAATGGTTGATCAAATAAGAGGAATTGACCTTGATGTTGTATCGGAGGACAGATACTTACAATGTTATACGGGTGTGCAGGATGTGTACCAGATCCCGTAGCGCCATCATGCTTCGCTAAAAATGGATTTTCTTGTTTCAGATGATATCTCCAGAAGAAATAAGAGTTAAACTCAGAGTTGCATAGGCGTGTAAGCTAAGAGAGTAGTGAAAGTATATCCAAACATCGTCGGAATAGTGCACAAGTGAGTGATGTGTGGATACCTAGTTCGGGCCGGCGTTTGGGCATGCTCGCCTAGCTAGAGTGTGGGTCACTTCAGAGCCGTTGAGGGTGAAGCACTGGCATTGGCTGGCCGCGCACGGATGCAGATCTTGAGTGGCAGCGGAGCGCTACGATGCGGTGGACGAGACCATTGGTGAAGCCCCAACGGCCTCGGGGGGGGGAGGTGCGACGATGTGCTCGGTGAAGTAGCCCCGATGAGCTAGGAGATGTCGTCGGTGAAGCACACCTGATGCGGTGGAACTCGGTGTCTATGAGGCACGTCGGTTGCAGCGGCCGACGTTGTCGATGGACCACCCGGTGCGGTGGACGAGGGCGTAGATGAGGTAGCTTCGGTGCGGTGGTGAAGCGCGACCGTCGTCTTCTTCGTCGTCGTCCGGCACAGAGGTGGGGAAAGAGACGAGATGAGGGGCGATTCAAACTTTGCTTGGGTTGGCGACAAATTAGGGATTTGAGCAATCTGGGCGCGGAAGGGGATGGTGGAGAAGAGAGATTTTGTAGGGATGGAATTGGAGCCGCCAGATATTTCAATCCGAAACGTGGAAGAGCAAACTTATTTTGT